>NC_057831.1:36300000-36595000 GCF_910594005.1 Cervus elaphus
AAGATGATGCTGTGAAAGTGCTGCACTCAATAGGCCAGCAAATTTGGAAAACTCAGCAGTGGCCACAGGACTGGAAAAGGTCCGTTTTCATTCCAATCCAAAAGAAAGGCAATGCCAAAGAATGCTCAAACTACCGCACAATTGCACTCATCTCACACGTTAGTAAAGTAATGCTCAAAATTCTCCAAGCCAGGCTTCAGCAATACGTGAACCGTGAACTTCGAGATGTTCAAGTTGATTTTAGAAAAGGCAGAGGAGCCAGAGATAAAATTGCCAACATCTGCTGGATCATCGAAAATGCAAGAGAATTCCAGAAAAATAGCCATTTCTGCTTTATTGACTATGCCAAAGTCTTTGACTGTGTGGATCACAATAAACTGTGGAAATTCTGAAAGAGATGGGAATACCAGACCACCTGACCTGCCTCTTGAGAAACCTGTATGCAGGTCAGGAAGCAACACTTAGAACTAGACGTGGAACAACAGACTGGTTCCAAATTGGAAAAGGAGTATGTCAAGGCTGTATATTGTCACCCTGCTTATTTAACTTATATGCAGAGTACATCATGAGAAACACTGGGCTGGAGGAAGCACAAGCTGGAATCAAGATTGCCGGGAGAAGTATCAATAACCTCAGGTATGCAGATGACACCACCCTTATGGCAGAAAGTGAAGAAGAACTAAAGAGCCTCTTGATGAAAGTGAAAGAGGGGAGTGAAAAATTTGGCTTAAAGCTCAACGTTCAGAAAACTAAGATCATAGCATACGGTCCCATCACTTCATGGCAAATAGATGGAGAAACAATGGAAACAGTGTCAGACTTTATTTTTGGGGGCTCCAAAAATCACTGCAGATGGTGATTGCAGCCATGAAATTAAAAGACACTTACTCCTTGGAAAGCAAGTTATGACCAACCTAGACAGCATATTAAAAAGCAGAGACATTACTTTGTCAGCAAAGGTCCCTCTAGTCAAGGCTATGGTTTTTCCAGTAGTCATGTGTGAATGTGAGAGTTGGACTATAAAAGCTGAGGGTAGAAGAATTGTTGCTTTTGAACTGTGATGTTGGAGAAGACTCTTGAGAGTCCCTTGGGCTGCAAGGAGATACAGGTAGTCCATCCTAAAGGAGATCAGTCCTGGGTGTTCATTTGAAGGACTGGTTGAAGCTGAAAGTCCAATACTTTGGCCACCTGATGTGAAGAGCTGACTCTTTTGAAAAGACCCTGATGCTGGGAAAGATTGAGGGTGGGAGGAGAAGGGGACGACAGAGGATGAGATGGTTGGATGGCATCACTGACTCAATGGACCTGAATTTCGGTAAACTCCGGGTGTTGGAGATGGACAGGGAGGCCTGATATGCTGCAGTCCATGGGATCACAAAGAGTCGGACATGAATGAGCAACTGAACTGAACTGAAAGTTAACCAAAGTCAGGTCTGGCTGCTCAAAATTCTGTACGAGAGACAACTGTTGGTAGAAATGGAAAAGTTGTTTTTATCAGAAAGCCAGCAATCTTGAGAGACGGTGGACTTGTGTCACAAATGTGTAGGCTTGTTGACCCTTGTCATCTTTCTTTGCATGTTATCTTGTTCACAGTTAGTTCATGAGAGTACTAAAGGGGAAGCTGAGGAAAAGATGTGCTCATCTTTTAATTACTTATTTTTCATTTCTGTTTCTTTGTTCTAAGGAAAGAACTAACAGGTTAGGCAAAGCGCTGTGTGATCAAAAGATTTGAAAGGTGTGCTTTTGCTGGCGGTTAGTTAAAATATAGCTTTGCCAAAGTGATAAGACAAAAGAGGCCTCCTGCAGAGAGCTCCTTCCTGCAAAGAGCTCTTTTCCTGCAAAAAGCTACTTACACTAATGCAAAGATCTGCAAGTTAAGTGAGGTTTCCTGCAGCTAGGTTAGACTTGGACTTGGTTAGAACCTCTGTGGGTTTATTCCATTCCCTCCATATAATGACTTCTGTTCCAGCATCGAGCCTCCAAGCTCAACTGTATGGTGGGAGAGAGTGAAGAAACACATTTCATAACTGCTTTGCCCTGAAATTTTCATATGGACTCTGTCTCACTCATATCAGCACATGAACAGAAATCTTAGCTGACAATGAGGTGATAGCTCCAGATATTTGACAATTCCCAGTCCGTATCTTAATATACATTTCTGCTGTGCTGCAGTCTGGATATTACATCCTTTCTACAATACATCAAAATACATGAACTACTCAGATACTGGTAGTTAATGGAGCACACAAAACCTAGCAGTCTTTTCAAACAGCTAATACTTTAGAAGGACTAAAGAAACAAGAATGTTTTCTATAGTGGTTAAAAATGCCATAATAGTAGGTATCACTAAGTACATGCTTACTATTTGCCAGACACTATGTGGAACCTGATATAAAAAAGTTGTATATCTTTATCATCTTTAAATCAAATTATATACGAAACCCAATCCTGCCAAACTCATTAGAAAATCTCAGTTTTATTCTTTGCTGGGATCACCCAAAAGCATGTGAGTTCTATGTGCTTTCCGGAAAATGGGGAACAGCCTCTGTGTTCTTTGGTCCCCTTTTATGCAGCTATGATAAACTTCATAAAAATGGCCAGGCAGGCAGTCTTAGCATTTCTGTGCCAAGCCTGGTTGTGGGGATGTTTCGAGGCTGGGAGTCTAGGTGCGTGGTTCCCACCTATGAGGAGTACCACGGAAGTGCCTAGAAAGGCTATGCCACCACCCGCCAGGGCAGTAGATATGGGCTCAGGCTTCCACCCCTCTTGGAACCCACAGATCTCTGGACTCATCCCAGCCTGGGAAAAGTCTCTCTCCTCCTCCTTGCTAGTTCTGCTTTCCTTTTCTGTGGTATATTTCCAGCAATTAGCTCAAGTTTACACACATACAAAAAAAACAAAAAAAATTTTTTTCCAACCCTTTTAGGGTCCCTCTTGCTTCCCTGATAGCTCAGTTGGTAAAGAATCCACCTGCAATGCAGGGGATTCCTGAGTTGGGAAGATCCACTGGCAAAGGGATAGGCTACTCACTCCAGTATTCTTGGGCTTCCCTTGTGGCTCAGTTGGTAATGAATCTGCCTGCAATGCGGGAGACTTGGGTCTGATCCCTGGGTTGGGAAGATCCCCTGGAGGAGAACAGGGCAACCCACTCCAGTATTCTGGCCTGGAGAATTCTAGGGACTGTATGGGGTCGCAAAGAGTCAGACATGACTGATCGACTTTCACTTTCAGGGCCATCTTATGCAGGGTCTGAGAATTAAACTGACCAAGACAGATTAATAAGAGAAAAGTTTACAGTTTTATTTAATATTAAAAGTTTTACCTGGCACAGGAGATTTCATAAGGAAATGAAGATCCAAAGGAGGAGTTAGACCTGAGTATTGCATGCCAGGTTTGAGGAAGAGTGGATAGTCCTGGAGGAGTGGGCTAAATTGAGGAGGTCAGTGTAGTAACAGAGGGGAGCTCAGCAGGGTCTATTGCTCAGAGTATTCCTTGGCATCCATCTGTCTTCAGAGACAGGGATGTGCCTTTCCTCCTGGTTCAGGAAAGGAACCTCTTACATGAGGGCTTTCTGAACTGTCAGAGAGGGATTCGGGAGAGTGCAGACTGTCCTGCCATTTTCTCTAACACCTTCCACTTAAAATATTCACTCTTCCAAAATGTGAATGGACCATGCAGGAAAGCATGGCAGCCCACGCCAGTATTCTTGCCAGAAGAATTCCATGGACAGAGGAGCCTGATAAGCTGCAGTCCATGGAGTCACAAAGAGTCAGACACAAGAGAAGTGACTGAGCCCACAGGCATGCACATCAAGATGTGAATGGGGAGCTTGTCCTGAGCTCTATCACCGTCAAAGGAAATCGTCCTTGTGCTGCATCCCACCCTTGACACAGAAAGAAAGGGATTCAGGCTAACCTCAGGAGGAAGAGGAAAGGGGAAGGGGAGGGTGATGGAGGGGCAAGAAGGAAGAAAGGAAGCAAATAAAACGGTAGCAGTTCATTCCTACTGATTTCTATACCATAAGGAAAATAGCTATAAATTAGTATCTTTATGCCATGTATTGCATTTAAGATTCACAATAACCCTATGAGACAGGTGCAGCTATAATGTTCACTCTACAAATGAGCCAGCTGAGACTTAAACAGTCTGTGTCCTGCTCTAGGTTGTGCAATTAGTAAATGATGAAGCATGAATTAAAAACCAGATCCACCTGATTCTAGATAATATTCTATTAACCACAAGAAATACACCTCTTTAGCACAAACATCATATCATTCTGTGAATACAGAAGTGTATCTAACAACACGTCCAGCTCCTAGAAGGGACACGGCAAGCATTTACCAACTGAGTAGCATATGGATGTGAGAGTTGGACTATAAAGAAAGCTGAGCACCGAAGAATTGATGCTTTTGAACTGTGTTGTTGGAGAAGACTCTTGAGAGTCCCTTGGACTGCAAGGAGATCCAACCAGTCCATCCTAAAGGAGATCAGTCCTGGGTGTTCATTGGAAGGACTGATGCTGAAGCTGAAACTCCAATACTTTGGCCACCTCATGCGAAGAGTTGACTCATTGGAAAAGACCCTGATGCTGGGAGGCATTGGGGGCAGGGCAGGAGAAGAAGGGGACCACAGAAGATGAGATGGCTGGATGGCATCACCGACTCGATGGACATGAGTTTGAGTAAACTCTGGGAGTTGGTGATGGACAGGGAGGCCTGGTGTGCTATGATTCATGGGGTCGCAAAGTGTTGAACATGACTGAGGGACTGAACTGAACTGAACTGAACTGAGCACGTCGGCTGTAGTTTCTTAACACAATTTCATTTTCCTAAAATGTATTTGTCCTCAATATGATTTACAAAAAGAGCTTACCCAAAGTAATATTTTGTCAGAGAGCACACCTTTTCCTAAACTTTGAGCACTTTTATAACCATCAACTAAGGGTCAAAAGATTGTCCTGTGTATTCTTTTTATCTGCCAAAGTTAGTTGCACAGTCATGTCCGACTCTGTGATCCCATGGACTGTAGCCCACCAGGCTCCTCTGTCCTTGGAATTCTCCAGGCAAGAGTACTGGAGTGGATTGCCATTTCTTTTATCTGCTGAAAGGGGCACCAAAAAAGTAGTCATTTGCCAGAGGTCACTGCAAAGTCAGCCAGATTGAAAGCAGAATTGATTTCAAAGCTATTTTTACCTGTGCACTATGCAATGAAGTGAGGACTTTGTTTATTCAAAGAGAGAGAATGGTTCCTCTCTTGTGATATGGTTCCATTGCCATGGATATGGAATGGTTCCAGGCTTATGGTAGCTAATTCCTTTATTCCTTGTTTAATAGGGCTAAAAGGAAACTTGATAATTTTATGTATTAAAAAAGGTTAAGGACTGAAAGGAAAGGTAGACCCTTGCTGTTTGAATTTTCTGTTAATTTGTATTGTCTTGGGAGAAAGTAAGTAACTTAAATTTATGCTGCTCATTGGTTGTTACTCCTTCTATGAATTGAGTGCCTGTCCAAGCAGGGAAATTCCTTCTCCCTTGGCTCTTCTGAGACCACTAAAGTCCAGGTGGGGCTGGGGACAGTCGGTCATCATTTCAGTGGCCACTCCTGATGTGTGAGCAAAGACTGAAATTGTTAAATGTAGGTAATTTACAAGGCATAGTCTACAAATTTCTCAGAAATTCTCAGTACATATTCCAAGAGTTCCTGTGTCAAACACATTCAGAGGATCACATTTGGTCCTGCCAATACTATGCAGCGCTTAAACCAAAGTGCCTAGCACCTTCTGTAGCACTTTTTAAATTTCAGTCTTGCTTTTAGCAAGAGATGGAAACCAAGTATAAAATGTTCATCAGAGCTCACGAGCTTTCAAGACAACTCTTGGGCTTAAACCTAAATTTATGCAAGAAGGGAATTAGCAATAATCTACCCTTTGAGAAAGGAGTTTAGGGGTTTTGTTGTGTTGGATATCTAGATTGAGAGAATTCACTCCAATTTTTTAAAATTAATACTTATCAAATAGTTAACACACCAATAGTAACACAGATTATAGGGCTGCCATATTCAGTTAGCTCTAGCCAGAGCTAAAATTTATCCTTAATCAATCTGATATTCTTTAACTTAAGTTACTATAAAAAAAAAAATTAGAATGACCATTAGTTAAGAATTACTGAATTGACCAAGACCTTTATGAAATTTTTTATTGTTTTAATTTTGAATATGTTTTAGGCTATATACTATAAAGCACTAAGAAAGCAGTGTAGTTCTGGTATTAATTTCCAGTCTTGTGTCATAAGGATGGTGGAGAAATCCTTTGAGACCAAATTTAGGAGATTTGTGTCTATGTCTGACTCATGTATTCATCCATGTAGTCATGGCTGCTGATATAGATCCAGATCCAGATATAGAGACATAGTTGTTGGTGATGTTTTTTGTTTTACTGTCCTATGATATCTCACTGATCTTCTTCTCGTGACTCTTGTTCATAGAACCTGATGGCTATTTTGGGATTATTATTTCTTTGCATCTCTCTGATACCAGTTTCTCAAAGTTCACTTTATCAACCTTGCCTCCAAAAGTGCTTGATTTCCTTTTGTGATATAGTCTGGTTATTACTGTTGCCCAGGAATTCTCACTCTATCTCAGCTGTGATGAAGTTATAAGTGGCCTATGTGGGGAAACAGAGTAATTGTCCAAACACCCAAGAATTATGCCTACTACTCAAAATCATTGGAGTCTAGCTTACACTATTAAAAAGTTATATTGGTTGAAGATCCTGGGTTTTTAATTGCTTAACTGTTTCATATTACTTTTATAGGTTGCATGTGTTAAGACATATTTTAATTGTTGTTATTTAAGATAAAAAAACAAAATTAAGAGTTACTCTATTTCCTTCTATGCATACTAGGACTCCACTATTGACAATTTTTCTCCTAGTTCTGAGAAAATTGTAAAATTGGGGATTCATGGAATATGGTTTATATACAGTTTCAAAGAAACAAGGAGAAGAAATATGGCAGTGGTTTGTTTTCATTCCAGTGATGAAAATCCCATTGCCAGAATTCTCAAAGCTCTTTCTAAACATATCTTACTAAGCAATTCAATTTCCATTCTGCAAATATTGTACCAAGCACAGTACCAGGGACTTGGAAAAGAAAAATGAATAAGACTCAGTTCTTCTCTTCAAGGAGATGAGAATCTAACAAAAGAGACAACACATAAATAATAAAAGATCATTTATCTCGGAAAAATTAATGTGTAAGGGAGTATTTCTAGAAAGAGTTGTATTTGATTATGTATGATCATATTTATAAAATAAAAATGACTTATTTTCAATTTCTTCAAAGCTTTGCTCACATGAGGCCTACATTGGCCCCTCTATTTAAGAATATCATCTACCTCATGCTTTATGCTGCCCTAATTTTCCTCCTATCCGATAGCACTTGTTACCTTCTGCCATACAATGTAATTTGGTCCTTTATTTTGCTTGTTTATCATCTTCTCCTACTAAAATACAAGCTCCATTAGACAAAGTTTTTTATTTGTTCATTGATGCATCCCAAGAACCTAGACACTACCCGTGTTTTGTAGTGTTCAATGTGTTTATTGAATGATTGAATAAGCTTGTGATTTGGATTACACAACGTATTTATATTGGAGAAGGAAATGGCAACCCACTCCAGTATTCTTGCCTGGAGAATCCCTGGACAGAAGAGCCTAGAAGGCTACAGTCCATGGGGTTGCAAAGAGTCGGACACAACTGAAGCAACTTAGCATGAATGCATGCATGTATTTATATAAATGACTAGCATATATATGAGTATATATGACTAGTTTATGATTTGGATTAGATAATTCATCTGTTACATACTAATTGCCCAGCATTCATCATAAATTCTTATATGATTCTATATTATAAAACTAGTTTGCTTCCTGGTTCAGATTTTCTCAGGAATTAAAAAACTGAGGAAAGCTCTATCAGAAGGATAAAAATGAAATGGATGTATTTTCAGGCAACTAAAGACCAAATTTTTCATGTATTAAATGGAATCAGGATATTATGTTCAAATTATTGCTAATTTGAATTAGGTAACAATTAATTTTAATGTTAATAGAGCTAGGTATCCATTGCTGCTGATAGTAATAATAATCTTCAGTTCAGTTTAGTTCAGTCACTCAGTCGTGTATGATTCTTTGTGACGCCATGAATCGCAGCACACCAGGCCTCCCTGTCCATCACCAACTCCTGGAGTTTACTCAAACTCATGTCCATCGAGTCGGTGATGCCATCCAGCCATCTCACCTTCTGTCGTCCCCTTCTCCTCCTGACCCCAATCCCTCCCAGCATCAGGGTCTTTTCCAATGAGTCACCTCTTCGCATGAGGTGATCTTATAAGTAATTAATCAGTTGGTAGTTGTGACTCTTCAGGAAGAGTTTAAGATTTCCACTAAAATATTGTACCTTTAAGTTTCTTTTTTTTTTAATAAGAAATTAGGATTATTGAATTTTAGAGTTACTACATAACCTGGATTATTTGTAACTTAGCTAAATTTTTCAGAAGTCAAGTGTCTAAATTTTATATCATGTTACTCTTTATATATATCACCAATCTGAAGAAGCTTTATGTTTTCCTGAATCATCCTGTTTTTGTTTTATTTTGATTTTATTAGAATGAGACAAAGAAATGTATTTTTAGGAACTTTTGGAACATGTTAGTAGATGCAGCCTATAAATAAATTGTTTAACAAATTTGGCAATTGAAAGAAATATAAAAAGTATATTGGTCTATATGAGATATCATATATGTTGTAAGAAAAAAACTAGAAAATAATGAAAATCTTCCACCTTTAAAGATAATGTAATAACCAAAGACTTTAAAAATAGTTATTCGTACTGAGAAAATAATTTTTGAGATAATATAAAAGTGTTCTAAGTGCATGAGGATAGGATGTTAAATTGAAAATTTAACATTTGAACTGTTCCTTTTTATATAGTGTTTTGATATGTCTATACATTGAAAAAAGATCACCATGATAAATCTGGTTACCATCTGTCACCATACAAAGATTTTACAATATAATTGGCTGTACATTTCATCCTCATGACTCATTTATTTTGTAACTAGAGGTTTGTACCTCTTAATCTCCCTTGCCCATTTCACACATCTCCTCTCCCCACCCCTCCCCCACCTCCCCACCCCCCTGCCAGCAACCACCTGTTTGTTCTCTGTAGTTATGTTTGTCCATTTGTTTTGTTTTTTTAGATTACACATATAAGTGAAGTTCTATGGTATTTATCTTTGGCTTTGTCATCTTTGAATTAAGATTCTATGTAGAAGATAGTAGGTTGTTTGGTTTTGGTCAAGGTAGGGTGTTGTGGGTTTATTATTTAACTTTGGTCAACTTGTTTTCCTTTTTTAAAAGAAAATTATTTTAAAATAACTCTTGATAAGAAAGTTAGAATGACCAAATACAAAATTACTATGGCGATTGTCAAATGTTAATGTGCCTAAGAATCTGCTATGGAGCTTGTTTCAAATGCAGATCCCTAGGCAGGCATAGCTAAGGATGTGTGAAATGAGGCCTAACTTCCTAACAGGTTCCCCAAATGAGTCAGAGGATATGCTGAGAAATATCCTTAAATGAGTCAGAGGATATGCTGAGAAATATGGGTTCGGTTAAAAAATAATCATAAGCCTGAGACCAATGACATGAACTTATATTGATTTTGTCTAATTTAAGTGATAGAACCCAAATTCTCAATATATAGTATACACACTAAATATATACATACAATTTATAAATAAATAGGCCTATATGTTGATTGGCATATTTCATTTATTAAATGGTTATTTAATTATTTTTATATCTGAAGTAGTAGATAGAGCATAGGAGTCTGAGAGAACTTGGTTCAAATCTTGGTTTTGTTGCTTAATTAAGTAAGCAATTTTGGGAAAATTACTTAATCTCTCTGATCCTTTCCTGTTTTGTATGATAATAGTGCCTAAATCCTTGATGAGAATAAAAGAATTAGTGGATGGAAAGTAATCAACTTAGTATCCGAAGTGGTAAAATCCTAGAAGACATTCAACTGGCTATGATAATTCTGCTTTATAAAGTGTTTCATTGAATACCCCTACTCAAGCTGAGTAATTAGGCCTTTTTTTTTTTTTTTTTGCATTTTTGAGAACTATTTTGTATTTTTTTAGCTTTATTGAGATATAATTGACAAATATATAGTAAGATTTTTAAAGTACAGGCTGTGAGCAATTTGATATACATATATATTTTGAAAAGATCCCCCCATCTGGTAAATTAAGACATCCTTCACTAACATATTTATCTGTTTTTGTGTGTGTGAGAACATTTAATTTCCACACTCTTAGAAAATTTTAATTTTATAATGTTATCAGCTATTGTCACCATGTTTTACATTAGGTCCTCACATCTTATTTATCTTAGAGCTGGCAGTTTGTACTATTTACCAACCTCTCCCTGGTGGCACAGATGGTAAAGAATTCGCCTGCAGTGTAGGAGACCTGGGTTCGATCCTTGGGTTGGGAAGATCCCCTGGAGAAGGGAACGGCTACCCACTCCAGTATTGTTGCCTGGAAAAATCCCATGGACAGAGGAGCCTGGCAGGCTGTCCATGGGGTCACAGAGTCAGACATGACTGAGCGGCTCAGTGTCACTTTCCCTATTTCCCCACTGTACCGTAGGATCCAGCGATCCCACTTCTGGATGTTTGTCACTAAAGGGAATGGAAACAGGATATCAAAGAGATATCTGTACTTCCACCATTCATTGCAAAGTTATTCACAGTAGCCAAGATATAGAAAGAAATAAGTTTTCTGATAATGGATAAATGGATAAAGAAGATATGGTATATTTTTCAGCCATGGAAAAGAAGGAAATCTTGCCATTTGCAACAAATGAATGGGCCTTGAAGGCATTATGTTAAGTGAAATAAGCCAGATAGATAAAGACAAAAAAACTGCAAGGTATCACTTGTATATGGAATCTGGAAGAAAGAAAAAGTCAGATTCATAGAAACAGACTACATTATGTGTTTCAGCTGAGAAACTGCTTTGTGCCATACTTTGCCAGTCATACCTATTTGCTCTCAGATCTATTTGCCTTCCCTCCCAAGCTCTGTTCTGCGCAAACGGAGTTAATCCCTGCAAACTGTTTCCCAGAACCCCTTGCTACCTGGCTTCTTCAGACTGAGAGACACTAAAGGCAGATTGAAAGATGAGAGAGGGAAGAAAGGGAGCTGACAGTTCTTGCAGGATCTCCTCTGGGCGCCAGCTACTGAGACTGCTGGTCTGGGTTTTGGTAGAGCACCTCTTCCCAGTAACAGCTTCCTACAGGCTGCCTCACATTTTCCTATGTACTCTTTAATAGACTTTAGTGTTTCTAGTATAAATTTCTATTCTGATTTGGGGACTCAGAAGTATATTTAAATTTTTAAAGTAACTTTTTAATAGTAATTAAGTTTTCAACATGTAATGTTTTGCCCTATTACGATTTCAAAAACAAATCACTCTTTAAGGCAGAGAGTCTATATAGAGACTAAGAATTGAGGAAATTTTATTTTCTTCTTTTCCTCTAAAAGAAAAAAAAAATTGGCACGGTCACTCCTATCCCTAAAATCAAACTTTGGTTTTCCATCACGTGAGATGGTATATTCTTTGTTTTAATGTAGAAATAAAAAACTAGATAAAGAATTTTCTAACTTCATGTACTATATAATGTTTTAAGCATTTGTAGGGGGAGGTTTACAAAGATACACAGTTGAATAGATATATCTTGCGTACTCAGTCACTCATGTGTGACTCCTTGCACTCCCATGAACTGCGACCCTCCAGGCTTCTCCATCCATGGGATTTTTCAGGCAAGAATACTAGACTGGATTGCCATTTCCTACCTCAGGGGATCTTCCTGACTCAGGGATCAAATCCATGTCTCATGTCTCCTACAATGGCAGGTGGATTCTTACCACAGAGGTGCCTGGGAAGCCCAGATAGATATATCATCATAATGTTAATTAGATTATGCTGATTTTTCAAACTTGTACACTCTGTACAATCTTGGAAGCTTTATATCACTTTCTGGCTGCCAGACTTAGCTTATGGATTGTGTATTGAACTCCAGCCAAGACTGTTATCTACTGAGTTGTCTTACATTGTGGCATCCAAACATTCACAGTTTGATCTTTGCATTGTTGTTGTTGTTTAGTCACTAAGTCATGTGTGACCCTTTGCAACCCCATGGACTGCAACACGCCAGCCTTCCTTATCCTTCACTATCTCCTGGAGTTTGCTCCAACTCATGTCAATTGAGTCAGTGATGCCATCTAACCATCTTATCCTCTGCTGTCCCCTTCTCCTGTCCTGAATCTTTCCCAGCATCAGGGTCTTTTCCAATGAGTTGGCTCTTTGTATCAGGTGGCCAAAGGATTGGAGCTTTAGCTTCAGCATCAGTCCTTCCAATGACTATTTAGGATTGATTTGCTTTAGGATTGACTAGTTTGATCTCCTTGCTGTCCAACGGACTCTCAAGAGTCTTCTCCAGCACCACAGTTTGAAAGCATCAATTCTTCAGCACTCAGCCTTTATGGTCCAACTTGCATTAGCCCAGTTTTAACTGAAATTGCTGCTATCCAGATTTGAGATGAAATTTCCAATATTTTAGAACATTTGAAAAGTAACCCAACACATTCAAGAAGGAAAGTAAACATACTTCCCATAAACTTGTCCTGCAAAAAGCAATATAGGTTCCAAACCAAGACTTCTGATGAATTTTTCATAAATTTTCATAATTTCATAGTTAACTAATATTAAGAAAAAAACAAAAATAAAATAAGCATTTATACTACCCCAAGAGTTTGAAAACCTGGAACGTATATAATTTCATAAGGTAGGTATTCTTATTCATATTTTTAAATGAAGAAATAGTTTAAAGAATTTAATTAACTTGGTTATCGCACTATTTGTAAAAGGAGTAAAGATATAAATTCAGATCTCTGAAGGAATTCATGCTTTTTATCAGTATATGGTTTCTGGGTATAGTAAATTTCCTTAAGAAAATACTTAAGCATTGCCTAAGTCAAGATCATCCACTGTGGTCCTGGTGTCACCAGGGTTTTCACTGAAGGCTCTAATAGGTTAGGTTCTGTCTGAGTTCAGACCTCTTGGCACTGCTTCCACTTTTTCCCCTTCTATTTGCTATGAAGTGATAGGACTAGATACCATGATCTTCATTTTTTTAACATTGAGTTTCAAGCCAGCTTTTTTACTTTCCTCTTTCACCCTTATCAAGAGGCTTGTCAGTTCATCTTAACTTTCTGCTATCTGCATATCTGAGAATGTTGATATTTCTCCCAGTAATCTTGATTCCTTCTTGTGATTTATCCAGCCTGGCATTACACATGATGTACTTTGCATGTAAGTTAAATAAGCAAGGTGACAATATATAACCTTGTCATACTCCTTTTTCAATTTTGAACCAGTCTGCGTTCCATGTCAGGTTCTAACTGTTGCTTCTTGACCCACATACAGGTTTCTCAGCATATAGGTAAGGGAGTCTGGTACTCTTATCTCTTTTCCACCGTCTGTTGTGATCCAGAGTCAAATGTTTTAGTGTAGTCAATAAAGCAGAAGTAGATGTTTTTCTGGAATTCTCTTGCTTTTTCTATGATTGAAATGATGCTGGCAATTTAATCTCTGGTTCCTCTGCCTCTTTGAAACCCAGCTTATGCATCTGAAAGTTCTTGGTTCATGTACTACTGAGGCCTAACCTAAAGGATTTCCAGCATAACCATGCTGACATGTGAAATGAGTGCAAATGTACAGTAGTTTGAATGTTCTTTGCCATTGCCCTTTTTTGGGATTGGAATGAAAACTGACCTTTTCCTGTCCTGGGGCCACTGCTGAGTTTTCTAAATTTGCTGGTATATTGAGTACAGCACTTTAACAGCATCATCTTTTAGGATTTGAAATAGCTCAGCTAGAATTCCGTCACCTCCACTAGCTTTGTTCATAGTAATTTTCCTAAGGCCCACCTGACTTCACACTCCAGGATGTCTAGCTTTAGGTGAGTGAACACACCATCATGGTTATCTGGGTCATTAAGACCTTTTTTGTACAGTTCTGTGTATTCTTGTCACCTCTTCTTAATTTCTTGTGCTTCCGTTAGGTCTTGTTGTTTCTGTCCTTTATCATGCCCATCCTTACATGAAATGTTCCCTTGATAGATCCAGTTTTCTTGAAGAGATGTCTAGTCTTTCCCATTCTATTGTTTCCTTCTATTTCTTTGTACTGTTCTTTTAGTAAAGTGTTCTTATGCTCCTTGCTATTCTCTGGAACTCTGCATTCAGTTAAGTATATCTTTCCCTTTCTCCCTTGCCTTTTGCTTCTCTTCTTTCCTCAGCTATTTGTAAAGCCTCTTCAGACAACCACTTTGCCTTCTTGTATTTCTTTTTCTTTGAGATGGTTTTGGTCACTGCCTCCTATACAATGTTGTGAACCTCCATCCATAGTTCTTCAAGCACCCTGTCTACCAGATCTAATCCCATGAATCTATTCATCACCTTCACTGTATAATCATGAGGGAATTGATTTAGGTCGTACCTTAATGGCCTAGTGGTTTTCCGTCCTTTCTTCAATTTAAGCCTGAAATTTGCAACAAGGAGCTCATGATCTGAGCCACAGTCAGCTCCAGGTCTTGTTTTTACTATATAGAACTTCTCCGTCTTTAGCTGCAAAGAACATAATCAGTCTGATTTTGATATTGACCATCTGGGGATGTCCATGTGTAGAACCGTCTCTTGGTTTGTTGGAAAAGGGTATTTGCTATAACCCGTGTATTCTCCTTATAACACTCTGTTAGCCTTTGCCCTGCTTCATTTTGTACTCTAAGGCTAAACTTGCCTGTTATTCCAGGTATCTCTTGACCTCCTGCTCTTGCATTCCTGTCCTCTATGATGAAAAGGGCATCTATTTTTCAGTGTTAGTTCTAGAAGGTGTTATAGAACAACACCTCTGAGAACAACAGTAGTCTAAAACTAACAACATCAAATGCCAGCAAGGCCATAGAACGACAGGAACTCTCCATTCATTGCCAGGAGAAATGTAAAATGGTACAGCCACGTTGAAAGACAATATGTCAGACTCTTGCAAAACTAATATTTAACCTTACAAAACTAACGTGTAATCCAGGAATCACACTCCTTGATATTTACCCAATGAATTTAAAATTTTTATCTCCACAAAAACTTGTGCATGGATGTTTATAGCAGTTTTGTTCATAATTGTCAAAACTTGGCAGTAACCAAGACACCCTTAAATGCATATCAATAAGTGAAAGAGGCAAATCTGAAAAGACTACATACTATATGATTGCAGCTATATGGCATTCTGATGGCAAAACTATGGAGACAATGGAAAGGTCATTGGTTGCTAGGGGAAGTGGGGGAAAGTATAAATAGGTGAAGCACAGAGGATTTTTAGGGCACAACTACTCTGTATGATATTATAATTGTGACTACATGTGAAAACCTAGAAAATGGACAACTCCAAGAGTAAACCTTGGTGTAAAATATAGATTCTGGGTGATAACAATATGTCAATTTAGGTTCATTGATGAAAACAAATGCACCCCTCTGGTGGGGTATCGATGGTGGGAGAGACTGTGCCTTTATGGTGACAGTGGGTGTATGGAGGCTCTATACTTTCTGCTCAGTTTTGCTGTGAACCTAAAACTACTCTAAAAACTAAATTCTGTTGATTTATAATATATGTATGTATGTTATAACCGTGCAGTGCTAAGTCGCTTCAGTCATATCCGACTATTTGTGACCCCATGGACTGTAGCCCACCAGTCTCCTCTGTCCACGGGGTTCTCCAGGCAAGAATACTGGAGTGGATTGCCATTTCCTTCTCCAGGGGATCTTCCCAACCCAGGGATAGAACTGGTGTCTCTTATACCTGCTGCATTGGCAGGCAGGTTCTTTACCACTAGTGCCACCTAGGAAGATATATATGTGTGTGTGTGTGTGTGTGTGTGTATACATATACAAACATGCTAGAGAGGCCAAATCAAATGAAAGGAAATATCTGAAGCTCTTATTCTGAAATAGGAAAACAGACCAAATTTATGTTGCATAGGAAGAGAAGGAAATTAACCCTTATGAAAAAATCTGCTTATATAATAACCCTCTGTACTATTTTTACAACCTTTCTGTAAGTATTATATTCAGTTCAGTTGCTCAGTCATGTCCAACTCTTTGCGACCCCATGGGCTGCAGCATGCCAGGCTTCCCTGTCCATCACCAACTCCCAAAACTTGCTCAGACTCATGTCCATTGATTTGGTGATGCCATCCAACTATTTCATCCTCTGTCATCCCCTTCTCCTCCTGCCTTCAATCTTTCCCAGCATCAGGGTCTTTTCAAATGAGTCACTTCTTCATATCAGGTGGCCAAAGTATTGGAGTTTCAGCTTCAGCATCAGCCCTTCCAATGAACACTCAGGACTGATCTCCTTTAGGATGGACTGGTTGGATCTCCCTGAAGTCCAAGGGACTCTCAATACCTCTTCTCCAACAACACAGTTCAAAAGCATCAATTCGGCCCTCAGCTTTCTTTATAGTCCAACTCTCACATCCATACGTGAATACTGGAAAAACAGCTTTGACTAGACCGACCTTTGTCAGCAAAGTAATGTCTCTGCTTTCTAATATGCTGTCTACATTGGTCATAGCTTTTTTTCCAAGGAGCAAGCGTCTTTTAATTTCATGGCAGTGGTCACCATCTGCAGTGATTTTGGAGCCCAAGAAATAAAGTCTGTCACTGTTTCCATTGTTTCCCCATCTATTTGCCATGAAGTGATGGGACCAGATGCCATGATCTTCATTTTTTGAATGTTGAGTTTTAAGCCAACTTTTTCACTCTCCTCTTTCACTTTCATCAAGAAGCTCTTTGGTTCCTCTTTGCTTTTTGCCGTAAGGATGGTTTCATTTGCATATCTGTGGTTATTAATATTTCTCGCAGCAGTCTTGATGCCAGTCTAGTATTAGTTCAAAATAAAAAGTCTTCAAAAATCTGCATGCTAGGTAATGCATGTAATAAGTCTATGGTATAAATATTATTCCCATTTACAAAGAGAGTCATGGAGGCCCAGCCGGTTGCTTAACACACCTGAGGCCTACTGGCAAATGGCTGGGCCAGAACTGCAGCTATGATGTCTGCTGCTGAAGCCACTGTTCTCTCCCCTAGACTACACCATGTTCTTAGAGCAGCATCATAGACACTGCACTGAAAACTGTGGGAGCCTGGGAAAGAGGTAATGGAGTTTCTATTTTTACGTTTATGTCTCTCTTTTTTTTTTCTTCATTCAGATAGCTGATCAATAGAAAAAGAAAACGTTCTCAAAGTGTTCATAGAATTTCATGCTCTATTGAGCAGACATCATGAAAATATGGGCCCAGTACCTTAAATCCCAGAAAGCTGCATATCATGGGCATTTTATGTGAGTGGGAATCAAGTTGTTGCCTACAGATAAAACTTCCCTAGTGGCTCAATCGGTAAAGAAACCGCCTGCAATGCAGGAGTCTTGGGTTCAATCCCTGGATCAGGAAGATGCCCTGGAGAAAGGAATGGCAACACAATCCGGTATTCTTGCCTGGAAAATTCCATGTACAGGGGAGCCTGGCAGGCTACAGTCCATGCTGTCACAAAGCATCAGACATGACTGAGCAACTAACACTTTCACTTTCTAAAGATAAAACAGATTTATGTATCTTTTCAGAAACATTGAGCCCAAAGATACATATGTAAAAGATATGAAAATCTTCCATTTATTTCATCTACAAAGCAAAAATATCTACTTTCATCTTCAACATTTCTTAACCTACTTATGCAGAATTAGAGTATACATTAATTACATCCTCTTTATTAATATGTATCCAATTTGAAGTGTCTTTATGACAACTGTTAACTGTGAACACTCCTCCTTTAGTATCTCAAATGTTACCTTTGACCTAATCCAGTAACTTTTCCCCTGTTATCCCTAAACTAAATCTGTCAAACTTTAACAAATTCATTCAAATACTATTCCGTGAACCCTACTGAGGGCCAAGCATGGTATGTTTCATACTTCTTAAAATAACCACCAAGCTACTTCCTGTATCTAACAGTTTGAATGATAGCAAGCCCTCTCCAAATTTTCAGATGGTTGATAATAAAGTAGATACAAGAAAAGGATTCAACAGAAGAGGCCCTTCCAAGATTTGTGAATGTTAAAAGGATTGGCAGTTGAGTATTTCAAGAAATCTTCATTTCAGTGGAAAATCCATAATAGAAGAATTATGTATCTTTGGAGGCACAATGAGTTACTCAAAGAATGCTCCAGTGACTGAAGAGTATGCTTGCTTGTGTGGAGGAAGGTCCCTGGGGAAATTCTGGAGCCTGTTTCAACATTTGATATAAAAGCCAACAGTGCCTTCCATGATGTGGGTGTTCAATAATCAGAGTCAGAATCTTACAGATAAAAAGGACCTTTGAGATCAAAGTAACTAATTATGATTGACATTATTCCCTCCTGAAAACACACTGAGAGCATATATTAGCAAAGTGAGTTTTCACACATTTTTACTATCGGAGTAAAATCTGCTTTGGGGCACAGAGCAGTGGTTTTCAGGATATTCCTGTAATTCATAAAAAAAATAAAGCCTCATCATTTCATGGTCCATTAACTGGAATCTATTTTGCACAAGTCTAACATCACTTTCTACAACTTTAGGTAATGCATGCAGATAAGTTATATCACAGAAGATACTTGACTTTTTAATCTGTTCTATGAATCTCCATCTCCCTGAAATCACTGTTAAAATCTTTTATTTCACTAATCAGAGATACTCGAATTTAATGTTCTTCACCAAAAAGACTTATATTGTACCAAAATAGACCTAACATATTGTTCTAACTCAACCATAAAACAAGATCAGATAATAAGGTATAGATCTCTGCTGGCTTGTGTGAGTCACATATTTTCCAGTAAATGGAAAATCAAGAGCATTTCTGAAGAGATGCAGACGGGAAAGGACAGAACTTCATTATAAAAGCCCTGAGCTCAAAGACTATATGTGAAATGTCACAAAATTCATTTGCTATAATATTTCAGTTATTATTTTAGTAGCACAAAGGTAGCTAATTTCATCTCATAGTTTCATGTCATGCTGGAAAGAATGCATACTAATCAGAGATAAAATTCAGCAGCCAGGAGTTTGGAGCCAGTTACCACTGACTCCTTAGAGGATGTGGTGTCTAAGGAGACACCATTGCCCCCACCCACAAACTGATGACATTTGAATGCCTGTAAACGACAAATACTTGTGTGAACAAGTTTAAACAGAAGGTGCTTAAAGTAATTACACTTTAGGCTGCTAATTTTTTAAAAATTTTTGTTTGCTGGAGCACTTGTCTCGTGCATCCCACCTGGGCTGGTGATCTGTTTCACCATAGATAGTATACATGCTGTTCTTTTGAAACATCCCACCCTCACCTTCTCCCACAGAGTTCAAAAGTCTGTTCTGTATTTCTGTGTCTCTTTTTCTGTTTTGCATATAGGGTTATCGTTACCATCTTTCTAAATTCCATATATATGTGTTAGTATGCTGTAATGTTCTTTATCTTTCTGGCTTACTTCACTCTGTATAAGGGGCTCCAGTTTCATCCATCTCATTAGGACTGGTTCAAATGAATTCTTTTTGACGGCTGAGTAAAATTCCATGGTGTATATGTACCACAGCTTCCTTATCCATTCATCTGCTGATGGGCATCTAGGTTGCTTCCATGTCCTGGCTATTATAAACAGTGCTGCAATGAACATTGGGGTGCATGTGTCTCTTTCAGATCTGGTGTCCTCAGTGTGTATGCCCAGAAGTGGTATTGCTGGGTCATATGGCAGTTCTATTTCCAGTTTTTTAAGGAATCTCCACACTGTTTTCCATAGTGGCTGTACTAGTTTGCATTCCCACCAACAGTGTAAGAGGGTTCCCTTTTCTCCACACCCTCTCCAGCATTTATTGCTTGTAGACTTTTGGATAGCAGCCATCCTGACTGGTGTGTAATGGTACCTCATTGTGGTTTTGATTTGCATTTCTCTAATAATGAGTGATGTTGAGCACCTTTTCATGTGTTTGTTAGCCATCTGTATGTCTTCTTTGGAGAAATGTCTGTTTAGTTCTCTGGCCCATTTTTTGATTGGGTCATTTATTTTTCTGGAATTGAGCTGCAGGAGTTGCTTGTATATTTTTGAGATTAATCCTTTGTCTGTTTCTTCATTTGCTATTATTTTCTCCCAATCTGACGGCTGTCTTTTCACCTTACTTATAGTTTCTTTTGTAGTGCAAAAGCTTTTAAGTTTCATTAGATCCCATTTGTTTAGTTTTGCTTTTATTTCCAATATTCTGGGAGATGGGTCATAGAGGATCTTGCTGTGATTTATGTCGGAGAGTGTTTTGCCTATGTTCTCCTCTAGGAGTTTTATAGTTTCTGGTCTTACATTTAGATCTTTAATCCATTTTGAGTTTATTTTTGTGCATGGTGTTAGAAAGTGTTCTAGTTTCATTCTTTTGCAAGTGGTTGACCAGTTTTCCCAGCACCACTTGTTAAAGAGGTTGTCTTTTTTCCATTGTATATCCTTGCCTCCTTTGTCAAAGATAAGGTGTCCATAGGTTCGTGGATTTATCTCTGGGCTTTCTATTCTGTTCCATTGGTCTATATTTCTGTCTTTGTGCCAGTACCACACTGTCTTGATGACTGTGGCTTTGTAGTAGAGTCTGAAGTCAGGCAGGTTGATTCCTCCAGTTCCATTCTTCTTTCTCAAGATTACTTTGGCTATTCGAGGTTTTTTGTATTTCCATACAAATTGTGAAATTCTTTGGTCTAGTTCTGTGAAAAATACCGTTGGTAGCTTGATAGGGATTGCATTGAATCTATAGATTGCTTTGGGTAGAATAGCCATTTTGACAATATTGATTCTTCCAATCCATGAACACGGTATGTTTCTCCATCTGTTTGTGTCCTCTTTGATTTCTTTCATCAGTGTTTTATAGTTTTCTATGTATAGGTCTTTTGTTTCTTTAGGTAGATATACTCCTAAGTATTTTATTCTTTTTGTTGCAATGGTGAATGGTATTGTTTCCTTAATTTCTCTTTCTGTTTTTTCATTGTTAGTATATAGGAATGCAAGGGATTTCTGTGTGTTAATTTTATATCCTGCAACTTTACTATATTCATTGATTAGTTCTAGTTGGTGCACTGGGAAGACCCAGAGGAATCGGGTGGAGAGGGAGATGGGAGGGGGGATCGGGATGGGGAATAAGTGTAAATCTATGGCTGATTCATATCAATGTATGACAAAACCCACTGAAATGTTGTGAAGCAATTAGCCTCCAACTAATAAAAAAATTTAAAAAAAATAAAAATTAAAAAAAAAACCTGTTTGATAGATAGCAATTAATTAAAAATTTTGTGATATGATATTAAAAAAAAAAAAAATTTTTGTTTGCTTAAATATGTTCTGGGCTCCAGCTTCCAATTAGTAGTTGATCTGAGTATTTCATTTATCATCTCTCTCAAACTGGGTCTGTTTTAAGTGTTTTTAATGTGAACTCATTTACACCTCCAAAATATCCCCCTAAGAATGGCTAAGAAATGACAGAGAAGAATTTGAACCCAAGAAGTCTTGCTCTGGAGTCCATGCACTTACCCGTTATGTTATGCCAACTCTTTCAAACACTTTGCCTATTACGGATGCAACTATAGAATGCCTTGGAGAAGGAAATGGCAACCCACTCCAGTATTCTTGCCTGGAGAATCCCATGTACATAGGAGCCTGGAGGGACCCAGTCCATGGGGTTGCAAGAGTCAGATACGACTTAGTGACTAAACCGCTACCACCTTAAGTGGGCTTCCCCGGTGGCTCAGACTGCAAAGAATCTGCCTGCAATGTGGGAGACCCAGGTTTGATCCCTGGGTCAGGAAGATCCCCTGGAGAACGGAATGGCAACACAATCCAGTATTCTTGCCTGGAGAATTTCATGGACAGAGGAACCTGGTGGACTACAGTCCATGGAGTTGCAAAGAATCAGACACGACTGAGTGACTAACACACATAAAATGCCTACTAATCAGGGATAAAATTCAGCAGCCAGGAGTTTAGAGCCAGTTACCACTGACTTAAGGAGCTCCACTGACTCATTAGAGGATGAAGTGTCTAAACGACATTCCAGTGCCTATAGAAGACAAATGTTTGTGTGAAAGAGTTGATACAGTTTATAAAGTTTATAATAATTTATACAGTTTGTAATATATCACTTCTGTACTCACTGAGTGTCAGGTGCTATGCTGAGCTCTTTATGTGATTAATAACTTTTTATTCCCCTATCAACCCTATGGGATAAGACTACATTTAACTGACGAGGAAGTGAGCCCAGAGAGGCATGGCCCTTTGTTGATCATCATACTGCCAAGGAATGACAGAAATGAGACCTATCCCAGGTCTGGCTGTGGCCAAAGTCCACAGTGCAACTAACAAGTTCTGCTGGTCATCTTTAAGAAAGGGGCCAAGGAATCCCTTGAGGAAATATTGACAGGAAAAATGCCAAAATTTTAGGCTAATTGTGCTTTTACAATACTTTCTGTATAAATCTTGACAATGAAGTAATTCTAGAGCAGGAAGGACTTTGATAACATCTAAGCCCCAGCCACCTCCTTTTATTGATGAGGGCCTGAGAGTCAAGAACTCTTGCAAAGTCACAGAGATACAAAGCCAGAACCACTGCCAACTTAAGTTTTCTTCCAGAACTTCATGGCACTTTTTGGTAGCAGTGCATCCCCAGTCATATAGCAATTTGGATTATAAGTGGAAACATCTATATCAAATTCCAAACTATTACTTTTGTTATCTGTGTGGAGCTCAATAAACCTTCCTTTGCTGAAATTATCCTTTTGGGCTGTATTACGATAGCTTAAAGGTCACTTTTTCATGCTTGCTGAAACATTTTCAATGACTGGATGAAAATATTTATGTTTACAGTGTTTCCTGATTTTTAATGTATCCTTTGGGTTGAAAAAAATTCACTTATCGTCCTGTTTGTCTTTAAAGATACTGTTTTATTGAAGGGAAAAAAAAGATGTACTTCTTCAAAGCCTATAAATCCTCCAAGCTTTTATTTGTGATTATTACTGTAACAAAAGAAAGACAAGAGCTTTTAACCTGAGACAATTACCTTTTTTCCCCCTATTCATTGTGTGACCCAAGTTCATTTCTGTGCCAATTCCCTGCATACCTCTGAAGTCTCTCCTTCCTGCTTATAACCTTTGTGAGTCAGGTTGTCGCCTCCTCGTTCCCAGTCATTTCTGGGCCCTCTGCCATGTTCTTCCTTACCTTGACCCGGTGTTCTTGCCTAGGTGGAGAGAGTGGATATGGGGAGCAGCCTGCTCCTTTTTTCAGCATGGAGATTTCTCAAGTCCTTCAGCAGTAAACAGAGATAGAGACAGCAATGATGGAAACGCTATGGCTGTTGTAAAAAGAGACAGAAGCCTCCCAGGTCAACTGCCTGACCACTTAGCTGATTTTCTTAAGATTTAAGAATATACACCAGTGCTCCCTTCGTGGAGATTTGGTTTATTATGAGTGAAACAATGGAGATTACATTTCTAGATTGAAGACATTATAGTCTGAACCCAGGTGTTATATCACCATTTAAACCCCCCAGATGTCAAAATGACATATAACTGGAGGTGGGTGGGAAGGTGAGGTTGGGAAAAGGGGTCAGTGGATAAACAGGAACAATTTCCTCAGGGCAAAGGGCTCAGTTATTAAGACCTCCAGAAGTTTTCTGGACAGAAAAGAGAGAAAATGAAGGAGAGGTTGCTCAAGAGGAAGGAGGTGGGGTGAGGGTAGAGGGCACCACATCGCTTGTCCTCAGTCACTTAGTCATGTCCTACTCTTTGTGACCCCATGGACTGTAACCCACCAGGCTCCTCTGTCCATGGAATTTTCCAGGCTAGAATACTGGAGTGGGTTGCCATCTCCTCCTCCAGGGAATTCTTCTGTCCCAGGGTTCGAACCCGCATCTCTTGCATCTCCTGCATTGGCAGGTAGGTTCTTTACCACTGTGCCACCTAGGAAGCCATCACATCACTACTGAAGGCTCATGTGGTCCTACCTGCGTCTGTGCCTGGAGTGTACCTGGGGAGCTCTCTGGTCCCCTCAGTGTCCCCCATCGGTGGCCAGTCTCAGTGAGAGGGTGCTTCTCTTCTGGGCCCCTTACAGCACCAGTGGAAAAGGAGCTGGAGGGCATGGGAGGTTCTCTTCCCTTTGTTATTTCATAAGTGAGCTTGGATTTGGATGACACTGTCTTCAGTACATCTCTGACTGCCTAAAGTGGGATAGGCGGGGCCATCAGTCAGATGGCATTTGTCATTGTCACCAGTTACCAGCACAGTGCCTCACAAGAGGAGCCTACTGTTCCCTCTGGAGAGGTGTCCCCGTTTAGGAAATGTGAACTGAAGTAACCTCGCATGATAAAGGTCTCACATAAAACAGATATTTGATCCTTTTTTCCTTTTGAAAACTTCAGGGAATTTTTTTTCTCCTTCTTCACATATTCTTATCTATTACTAAGTAAGTGAGACTTTTGAAATGTCATTGTCAGCATTTTCAGGCTATGATTTTCCTGTCTGATTAACAAAGGCCTCTTGTACTTTCTCTCCCTGCTTTCAGAAAGGTGAGTGCACTTGATTTATTCTTGATGTTCACATGGAGCTTGCAGTCTCAGCCTCCTACTGCTGACTTTCTGAACTTGACCTTGGGATGGTCCAGAAATTACATGTATCTATTTAGATAAGGTAGTGTTAAGTACCTTTATGTTGTGTTGGTCTCATTGAGCACATTCATATACAAGCCGGATAATTTCTCCTACATTCTTTATTTTATTTTAAAAGCAACTCTTCTTCACCCTTCAGAATTGACATATATTGACATTCACCAAATGGTTTTCTTGCTTTAGTTTAGAGCTAAAACAATGGCAAGGACTAGCCAGCAACTGAAAATTTCAACTAAAGCTAATGTATGGAATGCTTATGGAGAAGGAAATGGCAACCCACTCCAGTATTCTTGCCTGGAGAATTCCATGGAAGAGGAGCCTGGCAGGCTACAGTCCATGCGGTCACACAGAGTCGGACATGACTAAGTGACTAACACACACATGGAATACTTTACAATAACAACAGCTCACTTCCTTGAGCACTTACTATTCAAAGTCAGTGAAATAACGTTTTACATATATTATCCCAGTTAATCCTCACAACACCATGAGGTGGGTAGCCCATTTTACAGGTGAAAAACTGAAGCTCATGGACTATTTTTGGTTCTTCATAGTCTCACAAGTAATATGTGAGGGAATAAGATTCAAATTTAAAACTGATTCCAAAGCTTTTTTACTGCCTAACACTTGATTCTACCTCAAGTAGAATGTAGTTAAATAATATTTTAGGATTATAAAAAGGCAATTCAGTCATTAAATGTGTCCTTTCTTCACACAGCAATACTTCCCTTCAGAGGAGAAAAATTAAAATGCAAATTGGCAAGATTTCCCGATTTGTTGAACATGAGTCTCCGATTGGAGAACTATATAAAATCATGTTGAAAGTTCAGTCTCTTCTTGGTATTATGTAGATATTCCAGAGCAGCATCAAGAGCCATGGAAACTAAAGACTTTTCCATTGATAAAATATTTCCTCTTTCTGTCCAGCTTGATTTGGCCTGTGTAGAAAATGCCAAAGCTGAAGGAAAGGCACTTGCCCCTGTTAGACCCACTTTTTTCTTTGCTTTCTTCCCCCTCAACTTCTAAGAAACACCTCTGTGTGTGTCTCGTGAGAGTGAGTGTGGGTGTACCGCTGGGATGGGATGAGAGAGGGCAAGCAGGTCATCAGCGTCTACCTTGTACTGAGCACTGTCTTTATCACATGTGCATGCTAAGATGCTTCAGTTGTGTTTGACTCTCTGTGACCTAAGGGACTGTAGCCCACGAGGCTCCTCTGTCACTGGGATTCTCCAGGCAAGAATAGTGGAGTGGGTTACCATGCCCTCCTCCAGGGGATCTTCCCAGCCCAGGGATCGAAACTCCATCTCTTATGTGTTCATTGGCAGGCAGGTTCTTTACAACTAGTGCCACCTGGAAAGCCCTACATCTTCTCACTTAAACTCTGCATCAACCCCATGAGCTAAGTGATGTTGTTCCTATTTCATAGCTGAAGAAACCCAGTCTCAGAGAAGTCTAATAGCTTCTATGTGTCAGCACTGGAAATCAAACCTATGGTTAATCTGATGCTGATCAAATAAATAAGTAAATACAGAATGTGGTTTATGACATATAATTTTAGATCAGTAATTACACAAGATTTTCAGAATGCAGGATCTATAATATCAGGCAAGATGTCATAGACTTTTATTATCTGACATAAGGAGGCCATAATTAATTTTTGTACAATTCATTACCTGGTTTTCTAATGCAATGCTTTACTATTAAGTCTCTGGAGAACCTTGTTTAAGCTTTAATTAAGCACTTTACTTGAAATATGAGTATAAGACTTTAAGCTTGGCACAGAATATTACAAATTGAAATACCACTCAATATGTCATTATAAACTAGGCTGTTTGTTTTGGGGGTGATGTTGATATTTATAAACCACTTGCCGATAAAAAGAAACACTGTTTTATGTGACAACATCGAAATATGTGCAATCGAGATTTCTACTCTTATTGTCTATTGCCAGTAAATGAAAGGCTCTGTTCATTCATACAGGGCTTGATAGTTGTGGGAAAAAATCATTCCCATCCAAGTCTCAAGCACACAGCGACAGAATAATTGCCAGTTTCCAGAACAAAAGAGCAGTTTGAAACCATCTGAGAGTGGACTTGCTATATCAAGATTTCCTACTGGACAAATTTCTAGACAAGACAAAGCCTCCAGAGGAGATAGAAAGTATGTATTTTGTGTTAATACATCATTCCAAAATTTGTCATTAGGCCTTTAAAAGTAACAAAAGCTGATTTTTCTATCGCTGTTTTTTTGTTGTATCTGTCTGTTTTAATAGGAAGCAATTTTGCTGTTTCTGGGGTTATTTCTTTTGAGTTCTCCTCAGCTATATTATACACAAATATGAAAATAAATGTGGCAAGACAGAAAGGCTCAGGCCTGAAGGTACAAAGACAGTTATAATCCTAGATCTTTGCGAAATTTCAAATGAAAGCCATTCTGTTTCCTTAGGTATCAACTCAGACTTCCTCCTTCCCCAGTTACAAGTAAAGAATAAACCAAAAAAAGTGTCTTCATAGGTAGGAAGAAAAGTTAGGTATTATTTACTCTTTTTTTTCCAAACATATTAAATGATCTGTCTAAGGTCCTAGAGTTATGAAAGAGTTAAAAAAAAAATTACCTGATTTCAGTATCCTTACATTTTCCCCATTAAATTATCCTCTCTCTCTTAAGATTTTAGTATATGAGAGGTTTAAATTGTGCTTCTTTTTAGCCATGGACTAGATTTTTTGTAAATCTAGAAATTTTAGAGCTGGAATAATTTGTGTTGTAAATTTGAGATGGAAAGAAACCAGTGAAGCTGTGTTAGATCTTGGATACTCATTTCTGTGTCAAGGACAGAACTGAAAAAATATTAATGCTGAAACTTTGCTTCTTCAATAATTGGGCAAAGGTACTTGTGGTATATCCATATTTGTTTTTCCAACCTAATTTGAGTTTCTTCCATTCCATAACTAGACTTCCCTGGTGGCTCAGACGGTACAAGCGTCTGCCTACAATGCAGGAGACCCAGGTTCAACCCCTGGATCAGGAAGATCCCCCTGGAGAAGGAAATGGCAACCCACTCCAGAATTCTTGCCTGGAAAATCCCATGGACCGAGGGAGGAGCCTGGTGGGCTACAATCCATGGGGTTGCAAAGAGCCGGACATGACTGAGTGACTTCACTTCACTTCACTTCATTCTACAACTAGAGAATTTGGCTGGTTAGTTTCACTGCTCACTGCAATGCAAAGAAATGGACTTTGGGAATTACACAAGACTAGGAGGGATATTTTCATGGAAAATAGACGGGGAAACAGTGGAAGCAGTGTCAGACTTTATTTTTCTGGGCTCCAAAATCACTGCAGATGGTGACTGCAGCCATGAAATTAAAAGACACTTACTCCTTGGAAGGAAAGTTATGACCAACCTAGACAGCATATTAAAAAGCAGAGACATTACTTTGTCAACAAAGGTCTGTCTAGTCAAGGCTATGGTTTTTCCAGTGGTCATGTATGGATGTGAGAGTTGGACTGTGAAGAAAACTGAGCACCGAAGAATTGATGCTTTTGAACTGTGGTGTTGGAGAAGACTCTTGGAGTCCCTTGGGCTGCAAGGAGATCCAACCAGTCCATCCTAAGGGAGATCAGTCCTGGGTATTCATTGGAAGGACTGATGCTGAAGCTGAAACTTCAATACTTTGGCCACCTTATGCAAAGAGTTGACTCATTGGAAAAGACCCTGATGCTGGGAGGGATTGGGGGCAGGAGGAGAAGGGGACAACAGAGGATGAGATGGCTGGATGGCCTCACTGACTCGATGGACATGAGTTTGAGTAAACTCTGGGAGCTGGTGATGGACAGGGAGGCCTGGTGTGCTGTGATTCATGGGGTCGCAGAGTCAGACACCACTGAGCGACTGAACTGAACTGAACTGAGGAGGGATATTGAAGCTGAAACTCCAATACTTTGGTTACCTGATGTGAAGAGCTGACTTATTTGAAAAGACCCTGATGCTGGGAAAGATTGAGGTCAGGAGGAGAAGGGGACGACAGAGGATGAGATGGTTGGATGGCATCACCGACTCAATGGACATGCGTTGGGGTAGACTCCGACAGTTGGTGATGGACAGGGAGGCCTGCAGTTCATGGGATCGCAAAGAGTTGGGCACTACTGAACGACTGAACTGAACTGAACTGAGGCCCAAGACTAGGTGTGATAGGAGCAACCAGCCTAATCTGTTTGGGAGATGTTA
The DNA here is from genome assembly GCF_910594005.1 of Cervus elaphus. NCBI lineage: Eukaryota > Metazoa > Chordata > Mammalia > Artiodactyla > Cervidae > Cervus > Cervus elaphus. Next base: position 36,329,119 of record NC_057831.1, read on the forward strand.
ATACCTACTTCATAGTGGTTGAGAGAGATTAATACCTACTTCATAGTTGGCGAGATAGTAATACCTACTTCATAGTTGTTACATTAAGTGATGCAATACTTGTCAAAAATCTAGTGTAGGGTTCTGACACATACTAGGCACATCTGTTACTAACTCCCTTCCTTATTTCTCCTGAGTATGAAACAAATCTAGCATTTAATCTGTTTGCATTTTTTACCTCTGTCTTTGTTCTTGAGGCTTCTCTTACATGTGAGGGTTTTATATCTCAGCTCACTGGGAGCTCCCACTCTTTAAGGGCAGGAACCATGACTTTCTCATTGAGCCATAAGTTCTCTGGATATGAGTTTTGTTTTATTCTGAAAGAAAGGGTGGGACTTGTAGTAATATCAGGTGGTAACTATCTGAATGTTCCTGTCTTGTCCTCCGAAAAACTCTTTTTTGATAGCACCTGCTATAGGGCTGTATTAAGAAGGATTCTGAAGTCATTGGAAAGACTCTGGTCCATTGAGAGCAGGAGAAGAAGGGGACGACAGAGGATGAGATGGTTGGATGGCATCACCAACTCGATGGACATGGGTTTGGGTGGACTCCGGGAGTTGGTGATGGACAGGGAGGCCTGGCGTACTGCGGTTCATGGGGTCGCAGAGTCAGACATGACTGAGCAACTGAACTGAACTGAATTGAACTGTTGCCACTGGCACAAAGGGTAAAGGCAAAGATGGCACTCTTGTCATGAATGAGTCATCCTTGTCATGAACCCATGGGAGAAGGCAGTTGGGCTAAGTTAATCTTTGAAGTCCTGTCCATGCACCAATAGCTAATGGAGGCTTTCATATGCAGTAGATCGTCAATCTGTATTTCTTTACTTCATGTGTAAATAAGGTACAAAGCAAACAGTATGTGCCTGAAAGTGATGAATCAATAAGAAAAATCTAGACAAAAGTGAATATAGATGCTTTAAAGCAGTTATCCGTCAAGAGGATCAGCAAAATTCAAGGGTTTAAAGAGAAAGGGATACCTGTGAGATTTCCTTTAAAATGCACTGGACTGGGAACTCCCTCTTCTAGTAACACACGAGCACAATGTTAAATCATGCCTTGCATAAAATGCCCTTTATGTGTGGCATTAATTCCTCCCAGTATAATGCAGATCACTTCCCTGTGTTATGTCCAAGTTGAAATATTAACTCTGAGCATACTTTCTCTATAGTAATCCTTCCAGGATACTCCCAACTACGTCTCCTGGTACTGCTCTAGTGATGGGATAATGTGTGGGGATGTAATAGGACCACATAAAATTTAATAACTCTCTAGAAGTATTCTCCTAAATGAGCTATTCAGATCAGCCAATTAAGGAAAATCAGGTGGATATTTGTTATTGAAAAGACTCTGTACATAAATAGGGGGAAAGGAAATGGGGGGAGGTATCAGAAAAATTCCTCTGTTTTGTTCTTGAATATAACTTTAGTGTGTTACGATATGGATTTTCTGCAACCTGAGGTTATGCAGTGTAAAGGGTCTTTTTTTTTTTAAGTTGTCTCAGTGGGTGGCATATATGAGTAGATTAGAATCCATGTGGAAAATCTTCACATGATGTTCTCCGTCTGCCCTTTCACTTTGGCACATCCAAGAAGAATGGTATGCTGTTTATGTGCCTGGGGACTTAACTCTCTGATATAACTGTCTTTGGCCAGAGTTTCAAAATTGACCTTCTATACATATGTTGAGTAACACAAAAGTGCCACCTATGGATTGATAATAAATTACATGAATACCTGTTATTCTTATTCTTTCAGGATCATACATTTAAGGAATCTGTAATCCAACTAACATCAACAAGGAAAACTTTGTTAATGCAGTCACTTATCACAGGTAGTTAGTGGCAAAGAAGGACTGTAATCCACATATCCTCAGTTCAGTTCAGTCACTCAGTCATGTCCGACTCTTTGGAACCCATGAACCGCAGCACGCCAGGCCTCCGTGTCCATCACCAACTCCCGGAGTTTACCCAAACTCATGGCCATTGAATCAGTGATGCCATCCAACCATCTCATCCTCTGTCATCCCCTTCTCCTCCTGCCCTCAATCTTTCCCAGCATCAGGGTCTTTTCAAATGAGTCAGCTCTTCGCATCAGGTGGCCAAAGTACTGGAGTTTCAGCTTCAACATCAGTCCTTCAAATGAACACCCAGTACTGATCTCCTTTAGAATGGACTGGTTGGATCTCCTTGCAGCCCAAGGGACTCTCAAGAATCTTCTCCAACACCACAGTTCAAAAGCATCAATTCTTCGGTGCTCAGCTTTCCTTATAGTCCAACTCTCACATCCATACATGACTACTGGAAAAACCATAGCTTTGACTAGACAGACCTTTATTGACAGAGTAATGTCTCTGCTTTTTAATGTGCTGTCTAGGTTGGTCATAACTTTCCTCCCAAGGAGTAGCATCTTTTAATTTCATGGCTGCAATCACCATCAGCAGTGATTTTGGAGCCCCAAAAAATAAAGTCAGCCACTGTTTTCCCATCTATTTGCCGTGAAGTGACAGGACCGGATGCCATGATCTTAGTTTTCTGAATGTTGAGCTTTAAGCCAACTTTTTCACTCTCCTCTTTCACTTTCATCAAGAGTCTCTTTAGTTCTTCTTCACTTTCTGCCATAAGGGTGGTCTCATCTGCATACCTGAGGTTATTGATATTTCTCCCAGCAATCTTGATCCCAGCTTGTGCTTCTTCCAGCCCAGCATTTCTCATGATGTACTCTGCATATAAGTTAACTAAGCAGGGTGACAGTATACAACTTTGACGTACTCATTTTCCTATTTGGAACCAGTCTATTGTCCCATGTCCAGTTCTAACTGTTGCTTCCTGACCTGCAGACAGGTTTCTCAAGAGGCAGGTCAGGTGGTCTGGTATTCCCATGTCTTTCAGAATTTTCCACAGTTTATTGTGATCCACACAGTCAAAGGCTTTGGCATAGTCAATAAAGCAGAAATAGATGTTTTTCTGGAAATCTCTTGCTTTTTCGATGATCCAGCGGATTTTGGCAATTTGGTTCCTCTGCCCGCATATCCTAACACCTGACAAAACTCAATTTAGATTGTCTCTCTGCCTATTACTCTGTGTGAACTTACTCAAAGCTTTTCTGAATCTGTTTCTTAATATGTGTCATTATGAATAATAAAAACATTGATCTCATATTTCAAGATGCTACATAATTTAGAAATGTTAAATACTTATTTTTGTGCCCAGCACATATTAGGCATTCAACAAATAATGGTAGCTATTGTGATTTTATCATTATTATTATTCTTTCTCAGTCTAGTAGGAACAAAATGTTAATAGTTGTATAGGATTTTTCTTTCAGGATTGTATTTTGAAGCAATAATTCATACTTTTCAAAGTTAGGTAAGAGTCATTTAAAAATGTTATGGTAGCCAGCCTCCAGAATGGTCCCCAGTGATCCCAACCTGCTGATATTCACATGCATAAGTAATCTCCTCCTGCATTGTACCAGGGTTAGTCTGTGTGGCCACTATAATATAGCAAAAGGGATGGTATGCATGGTAGGTGGACTGCTGGCTCCTGAAATACATCTACACCCTAATTCCCACATCCCAAACCTATGACCATATTGAATAAATTCCTTACGTGGAAAAAGGGACTTTGCAGAGGTGATTAATTCAAAGAAATTTGAGATGAGATTATCTTGGATTATCTGGGTGGGTCCAATATAATGAAAAAGTTTCTTACAAGATAAATGAGGCAGTCAGAGATTTGAGGATGCTATGCTGAGGACTTTGAAGACAGAGAAAGGGCTATGAGCTAAGGAATGCAGATGACCTCTAGAAGCTGAAACAAGGCAAGGCCAAGAAGTGGATTCTCCTCTGAAAGGAACACAGACCTTATCAACACCTTGATTTTCGCTCAAAGAAACTCATTTTGGGCTTCTGGTCTCCAGAACTGTAACATCACAAATTTTTGTGTTGTTTAAGCGACTGAGTTTGTGGTAGTTTGTCACAGCCACAATAGGAAACTAATACAGTATGTCACTTCCAAGATTAGATCATAAAAGACTGTGGCTTCTATCTTGGGTTCCATCTGTCTGTCTTTTGCATGGCTCACTGGGGGAAACCAGTACAGTGCCATAAGGACACCTAGGCAGCCTCAGGAGAGGCCCGCATGCGAGGACCTGAAACCTACCCACAAACGAGAGAGCTCAGAAGCAGATTCTTCAGCTGAACCTCAGATGACCGCAGCCCCAGCAGACAGCTTCCTGAGAGACTGAGTCAGAACCACCCAGTTCAACCACTCCTATGCTCCTGATCTGTAGAAACTGTGAATAATGAATGCTAACTGCTTTAAACTGCCAATTTTCCGGGTAATTTTTAGTGCTGCAACAGATAACTAATACAATATCCTGTGTAGTTGCCTTGTGTGACCAGTAGACTACTGCAGAAGTGATGGTGTGAAACTTCTGAAGAAAAGCTTCTAAAAACTAGTGCAACTTCTTTAAACCTGTGGAGAGTCAACTCTGGGGAAAGACAGATGCTATGTCATGAGGATACTCATGCAGCCCGTGGAGGAACCAGCTTTCCCATACCACCTTGCCACCATGTGAGAGCCAACTTGGAAGTATATCCTCCAGCTTTCAAAGATTCCAGCCCTTCTGCCTTTAAGTCTTTGATCTGAGGCCTCAGACATTGCTGAGCAGAGACCAGACATACCAGCTGTGCCCTCACTGAATTCTGGATCCACAGAAGCTATGAGATAGGGAATGTTGTTTTAACCCACTTAGTTTTGAGTGCTTTGTTATGTAGCAATGGATACCTAGTACACTTGTATTTAATACTTCCCACTGCATTTTGGGCTTCCCTTGTGGCTCAGCTGGTAAAGAATCTGCCTGCAATGTGGGAGACCTGGGTTCAATCCCTAGGTTGGGAAGATCCTCTGGAGAAGGGAAAGACTACTCACTCCAGTGTTCTGGCCTGGAGAATTTCATGGACTGTATAGTCCATGGGGTCACAGAGAGTCGGACATGACAGAGCAACTTTCACCTCACCTCACTGCATTTTGGGATTCCCTCTTGGTTCAGACGGTAAAGAATCTGCCAGCAATGCTGAAGACCCGAGTTCAATTCCTGGGTCAGGAAGATCCCCTGGGGAAAGAAATGGCCACCCACTCCAGTATTGTTGCCTGGAGCCTGGCCAGAGGAGCTACATGGACAGAGAAGCCTGATGGGCTGCAGTCCATGGGGTCACAAAGAGTCAGACATGACTGAGCGACTAACACTTTCACTTTTCACTGCATTTTAGAAAAATACTTTTTCATGTCTATAATGTAAGTGTATAAGTACCTTTCCAAAATGGCAAATTAGATGTGCAGACAACTATGCTCACACTCCTTTTCCTATAATCAGAATCTCTATTGATACTGTGTAAGGTGGATATTAGAACTGATAACATGTAGCAGACTCGATTCTTGCTATATATTTTGGACATATAACAGCTTTGTTTTTATAGCCACAACTCACGAAGGCAGAAATCTCAATAGCTGAGTTCACGTTGCTCACATATTCCTTATTTCACGTGGTTTGGATGTGTGGAAGGGATGCAAGAAATGAGGCTTACTGACAGTAGCTGATTAAAAACAATGTTTCAGCCTAAGTTCTGCTCTTTTGGGAAATCAGTTGTTCTATTTAAAGTCCAAACTTCATTTCTGAACAGCAGTCCTCTTACATGTTTTCCTTTTCTCTCATTCTCCCAAGAAGAGGGGCTGGACCCTTTCCCTCATTCTCCCAAATAAGAGGAAGAAGCTTACTTAATGTCTTGAAATGGGGCTGAGGGGACCCATCTGATCTGTGCATCGGCCTCTTGTCCTTACTCATCTTCTCTAAGCTGCAGTTGTCCAGCCTCACCTTGGGATGTTCTCTGTTCTCATTTCACTGGCTGCTGAAGCTTCTGAGGCTAGTGTAACTGGAAGCATCTGTTCTCTTCCATGGCAGTTCGTGGTCTTCCCACTTCGCACACTGTCCCCACCTTGCTCTTGCCCTTGACTTATATTTGTGCTGCTGATCCACTGACGCTTTGCCATATTATCAAGTCACCCTGCAGTCTCACAAACAGCATCCACTCCCTCCCCAGAATAGAGACCCTCAAGCAGGCACAGTGGCTCTCAATTCTCAGAACCTCCTCACGCATCACAGTGAGTTTGGGAATCGACTTGCTTCCCTTCCGTATGCTCTGGGACTGAGGGGCACTGGGGGGATGGGGACTCATTTCTCAGTGAGCCTAGCTTCTCCAGCTGGTCTGTCAGAGTGCTACAGAATTTTATAATACCTTCTTACTTACCTGAAGACAGGAACAACTCTTTCTGTCTGGCCAAGGAGAAGCCTGGGAAATTGTTTTTATATATACATATATATTTTACATGCTCTATGTAACCAATTAAATATGGGAGACCTAATCATCAACAAGTTAATCTTCTAACTTTTAGGGAGAATTAACATGAGTGATTTGTAAATTCATTCTATATGAATTCAACATGGAGCAATGCTAGATAAATGCATTTAAAGACCTTCTTATTCATGCCTACATGTGTGCATAGAATTTTGTTTTATTATAGTAAACCTGCCTATTCATACCTTCAACAAAACAGCATGCTGTATGTGGCACTATGTCATGTACCAGACCACACAGCATTTATCATCAAGTCTAGCAAGATTTGACATGATCCTGTTTCAACCCAAGGGCAGCTTTTGGGGTTGGGGGCCAAGGAGTCCTAAAAAAATTTAGCAATTTAGTCTATGAAAACAATGGAAGAAGAGAATGGAGAACATAATTAAAAGTCCTGTGTGGATCTCCATAAACAAGGTCTCACACTGGGCTGGGCCTCCATGGACACCCAGCCTTGAGTGTCAGGAAAAGCCTGGGAGACAAGAGTTTCTGACCTCTAGCACTGAGCTCATCCTATAAACCAGTTTCTCTTTCCTTTCTTTCCCTGCCTTCACTTGCCACGGCTTATGCCTTCTTAGCAGTATAAAGAATGACAACGATTAAGAGCACAGGTTCTAGAGACAGACATCTTGATTCCAACCTCAGCTCTACCGCTTATTAGCTGTGAGAACTGGTCATGTTACTTAGCTTTTCTTTGTATTACTTTTCTGATCTGTGAATAAAATGAGGATGCTAGTATCCACCCTATTGGGCTTTTGTGGGAGACTAACTAAAATCTACATGTTAAGTCCTTATGCTGGGAAACAATAATTATTACTTATCATTATTTTCCCTCTCTTTTACCTTCCCACTCTGTTAGCTCAGCTACCATAACAAAATACCACAGACTTGGTGGCTTAAACAACAAACATTTACTTCTCACAGTTCTGGAGGCTAGAAGTCTAAGATCATGGTGTCAGCAGGGTAGGTTTCATTCTGAAGCGTTTTCTCTTGTCTTGTCAGCAGCTGGTCTTGTGCGTTCTCCCATGACCTCCTCTTCGTGTGCACACTGGGTCAAGAGAGAAAGTGATTGATCCCTGCTATTTCTCCTTATAAAGACAGTCCTATGAGAGCACCACCCTTATGACCTCATTTAACCTTAATTGGTTCCTGAGAGGCCTTATCTCCCAGACAGACATACTGGGGTTAGAGTGTCAACATACGGATTTGACGGGCACACAAACATTCATATATAACTATTCCTCCCCATGTCCACACTCAATTTCTTTGTTTACCCCCACTTCCTATACCTAAAGTCAAAACTAATTTACTAAATGGCTAGAAACTCTTGGTAAAAGTCACACAGGTCAAAATGTCTGATGCAATAGAATGCTAGGTATTTGACAGTTTCTACCTTTTGTTAAAAGCTGTCCTCTGGGCTGGTCATGAGCTTGTGTCTAGTTAGTAATGAAAAATAGTTTGCAACACTTACCTACTTTGCAAACAATGCTGCCTAAAACACTACCCCAAACCTCAGTGGCTACAAATAATAAGTGTGTCTTGTTCATACAACTGGAATCAGGTACAGCTCAGAGACTTAGCCTGTGTGATTCTCCTGGCCTCAGCTGGCCTCTCTTGTCTGCCTGGGAGTAGATTGCCTCTTCGCTGGAGTGTCTTTCTGGGCTTCATCTGGCTGGAGCAACTCATCTCTCCAGGTCTCATTTTCCATGTCTCTCACATCCTCCCAGCAGATTTCCCCAGACATGTTCTTCCCTGAGGGGCAGCAGTAAGCCCATCTCCAGTCCTGGGAACAGACAACAGAAGGAAAGAGAATGGGAAGAATGTCACGGGAAGAATGAGGCATTATAGCCATTTTGCAACCTATTCCACCAAAGAGCATTTTACTACTTCTACCGCTCTGCTTCTTGTTTTCACTTTAAAAATTCATAAGTTTACATTAGAGCGGGTATGTGATTATACATTATGTGTGTTGGTGGAAAAAGTTTTGTGTAATTCACCAATTACCTTTTGAGCACATAGACCATATTTTTGTAAATGAGACCATGGTGCCTATAAGAAAAAAGTTTTTCTTCATAAGGGTAGTGTGTATTTTGGTTCTTTGAGCCTGGGTTGGTTTTATTTGTTAGGAAACATATTTAGAGAAAGTTCTGAGAATAATTAAACTTCATTTCTTACTGTTTCTCAAACTGAGAAACTTTTTTCTGTGTGCTATATATCTCACAGAAAGAGTATATGAGTATACAGTATACGGCTGAAAAGTATCAAAAGCTCTTTTTAATGTATTATTAATACATTCTAAGTATCTTCTAGTTTAACTTAGTGTCCAGTTGTGGCTGTGAGTGAGTGAATTTGATTTGGGGAAATTAAACTGTGATGTGCTGCCATCTTGTGGACTGTGCCTATAAGCATCATTACTTTCTATTCTCATCTCTAGAATACCAACCAGGAGGAGAAAAAAAAAAACACTGCAGTGGAGACATATTGTCCTTTTAAAAGGAGGGGTTTCTTAATCCTTTTTATGCTCATGGGACTCTTCAGGAACCTATGGACCTCTTTTTAGAATAATGTTTTTAAATTATGAAATAAAATAATAGAGTTAGAAACTCTATAGTTACCAAAAGATTAAAATGAAAAATGTGTGATAAATTAGCATGTATACTTCTTCATTAATGGGGCTTCCCTTGTGGCTCAGACAGTGAAGAATCTGCCAGCAATGCCGGAGACCTGGGTTTAATCCCCGGATCAGGAAGATCATAGTTACCAAAAGATTTAAAATGACAACTGTACCATAAACCAGCATGTATACTTCTTCATTAATATATTAAGTAAATCTAGTGGCCAGTCTAATAACTACTGTGATCTCAAATAAGTAAAGAGTGTAAATATATTTGAGATATTGATAACGTGTAATGTGATTTGAAAATGTGTGTCACAGGCTAATGCTATTATGGTTTGTTGCTTGTATTTGTACTTGAAGGAAATGCTAAACTACAGTTAAAAATTATTAGAAAAATATTGTTATTTTTTCCTAAGTTGAAAGGCCACTGAGTTCAAGCCATGGGCCATTTGGGATACAGAGACCCCAAATTAATCATTCCTGACTCTTAATATAGTTAATATTTGATCACTAAATAAGGAAATACTAAACATCAAAACTTCCAAAAACAAATTTTCATTAAGAACCTACAAGTCTATAGAAGTAGAATAAGGTATTTTTGAATAAGGTATTTTTAAAGAACAAAGCATTATTTTTTTTCTCATAAATATTGTTTTTCCACATCATGCTGTAATAAACATTTATATCTTATAGGATATTTCTAATACTTTCATGCATGCATGTGTGCATACTCAGCTGTGTCTGATTCTTTGTGACCCTTTGGACTGTAGCCTGCCAGGTTCCTCTGTCCATGGTATTTTTCAGGCAGGAATACTAGAGTTGAATGCCATTTCCTCCTCCAGGGGATCTTCCCGACCCAGGAACCGAAACTGCGCCTCCTGCTTCTCCTGCATTACAGGTGGATTCTTTACCTATAGGTCTACAAAATAGATGCTAGGTTTTATTTGATTTCTTAAGAAACTGACTACCTGGATTCTGATCGAAGACTTGTCTTTAATTGATTCAATGACCTTGTATATTTCTCTCCTTTGCCTCCCTCTTTCCTTCCTCCATTCCTCCTCCCTTTCTTGTTCTCTGCTACCTTCCTTCTTTCCTTTTTTCTTCCCTCCTTACTTTTTCCTGTTTCTTTGCTCCTCTTTCCCTCCTCCCTCTTCCTTTTTCTTTCTCTCTCCTCTTTATTTTGCCTTCAACAAACTTTTAATAAGAGACAAACAAGTGCTAAGAATTGTGCTAAGCAGTGTGTGATGATCTAAGGGACTTCACAGTTAATTATAATAAAGCATGATCCAGAGGCAGATGGACCACACACCTAAAGCGGCTTAAGCTTCTGTGTACAGCCACTCTCCTCTATATCTGCAAGGTCTGCATCTGTAGATTGAACTCAGAGCAGATTGAAAATATTCAGGAGAAAAATCTTTTCAGAAAGTTCCAAAAAGCGCAACTTGAATTTGCCGTACTCTGCCAACTAATTATATAGTATTTGCATTCTATTTACAAGTATTTACATGGTATTTCTATTTCATTAGGTATTATATCTGGAGATGATTTAAAGTATACAGGAGGATGTGTGCAGGTTCCATGCAAATGCTACACCATTTTATATAAGGAACTTGAGTGTCTGTGGATTTTGGCATCTGTCAGGGGTTCTATAATTTGTCCCCCTCAGACACAGAAGGATGGCTCTCCTTACTTTCATGGTTCCAAGGAGACTTGGCAGTGATTTTACATGTTTCTATAGTTTTATAAAGTTTATAAAATGAGAAATTTAAGCCACAGTCAGTTAAGACCACTGTCTCTTTGAATTTGTACTTCCACTCATGTTCATTGCTTTTAGAGTGCCTAGGCATTTTGAGATCCTGTTAAGCAGAAGCTGAGCAAGGGATACATTTAGATTGGGTTTATTGAGACACATTTATGTGGTTCATACTCATCTTCATGTACAGGGAAGATTCCCAAGGGTATGGTCAGTCAATACCCAAGCATTTTATCTAGTCAGTTTCTTCTGTGTAGTTAGTTTTTGCATACTTATGAAGAAGTCTACATATAATTTATCATTTTAACCCTCAAGAAGGAAGTAGCCAAGTCTGTGTGGCTATGAAGGTTAACATTACAAAGGCCTTTCCTCACCAAGATGAAGTGAGACTTGATCTGTTTTTGCCCACTTGAAACACTAGACTCAAGTAGAATAGTTACAATCTGTTCCATTTAGTGTCTCTTCATAAATACCTAAGACAGTTTTTGGTGGTTTTAACACATGGTTCCATGAAGTTAACCAAACATGGTTGCCTATGACCAAAACACCATTTCCTAAGAAGACTGCTGCTTTTGCAATGTGCCAGCTCGGCTGGGCTCAACTTTGTCTCCTAGGACTCTTTCCTCTGTGTCTCTGGTTCAGCCCTCAGGAGATTCTTGTGTGAGATTTGAAGGATGGAGGTGAAGCCACAGCCATTTTTATAACTCACACATATTGTTATTTATCTGCCTTCTTACCTCGTTGGTGGAAAGCAGCTGCTCCATCTTTCCCAGGACCCTCTTCATTACTTCCAGCTCCTAGGCCTGGAGTGTTTTTATCATAGCTGCACGATGAAGGCTCCTAGCTTCTGCAAGACTCCCATCCCCTCAACGTCAGACATGAAACACAGGTTTCAGTCTCTCCTCCAGCTCTTGCTCATGGGTCCAGCTTGTCCTCTCGCTCCCCCACTTACCATCCATCTTCTCCTCCCGACCACCTGCCCCATGAACTTGAAACTCCAGCAACAAGAATGCTAGCTTTTACAGAGACTGTTTTACCAGCTCCCACAATTACATAAAATCCAATCCCTATCACAAATGACTGATTGTCACAGATGTATTTCCTAATGGTTCTGCTTCTTTGACTGAACCTTGACTGATACAAAGACATACATATATTTACATAAATATACTGTGGTGGCTAATTAACTCCCAATCTTTCTCACTGAAGGAACTGATGGCTGTGCTTAACCAGCATAGCTCAAGGACAGTCTCTGCTTTGATTCTGTCGAGACCCCTCAGTGCACTCCAAGATTCCATGTCCCCTACTGCTCCAGTCCTGCAGTATCCATGCTGGAAGGTTGTCAGAGACAGTGATGCTCGGTGCTCTCAGCCTTAGCCCACCACTCTCTTATTCTCCTGGTCCACATTCTCTGGGGTGTTATCCACATTCTCTCAAGCAGTAGTGTTGGGAGGGTCACTTAAAAGCCTAGAAAAGTCACACTGAGAATGGAGCCACCCACTCTGCAGCCTTGGACCTTCTCTGTATGTGTTATACCATTCATCACGGCCTGGCAGCAGGAGCTTGGAACTGTGTAGGCTTTACTATTTAATCACTTCATGTCCATCATCCTGTGAGTTATAGTAGTGCTAGTTGTTAGCTTAGCATTTCCTTCAAAAAACTATACACTAGGCCAAGTTGGGCTTCCTTGGCAGCACAGTGGTAAAGAATTCACCTGCAGTGTAGCACATGTGGGTTAGATTGCTGCATTGGAAAGATCCACTGGAGAAGGCAATGGCAACCCACTCCAGTACTCTTGCCTGGGAAATCCCATGGACGGAGGAGCCTGGTAGGCTGCAGTCCATGGGTCATGAAGAGTCGGACATGACTGAGCGACTTCACTTTCACTTTTCACTTTCATGCACTGGAGAAGGAAATGGCAACCCACTCCAGTATTCTTGCCTGGAGAATCCCAGGGGTAGAAGAACCTGGTGGGCTGCCATCTATGGGGTTGCATAGAGTCGGACACAACTGATGCAACTTAGCAGGAGCAGCAGCCAGTATTTTTGCCTGGGAAATACTGTGGATACTGGATCATGGCGGGCTACAGTCCATGGCGTGGCAAAGAGCTGGACATAACTTAGCAACTAAACAACAACAACACAGCCAAGTTACATCCCTAAAATCCAGTTTATGGCTCTAGAGTAGTGTTCAGTGGACATAGATTCCCAAGGGGGTGGTTATAGAGTGTTGGGTTGCCTCAGAGTCATTCCCAAATTTACTTATGCAGACATCAAAAGAGATTAAGCCTTTTATTTCATATTTTGCACATTTTTCACATCCTTTAAAAATAGCTTTTTGATGTAATAGCTCAACTATCAACTTTTGAGGTCTTCCTCAATTCCTTCAGACAGAGCTAATATCTTCTTTGTATGATTATAGCAAAACTTACATTGTATAGTGATTGCGTACTTGTCCAGCTTATCCACAAGACTACAATCATTTTAGGTTAAAAAAAAAAAATCTCACTTTTTTTCACCTTTGCCTAACTAGTGCCTAGCATATTAATGAACTTTATTAAAATTTTGATAAATCACTACTTAAGTTTTTGTCATCTCTAAATTTAGTCTTCTCTATATTAGGAAAAATAACTCTTAATTACTTTTGTATGTTACCAAATATCTGGATGTATCAATATATTAATAAGCTGTCTAAAAATTAAAATGTTACTACTATTTATGACCTTCTGCAGCAGTGTTATCCAGTAGAACTTTCTGCAATGGTGGCAGAAACTTCCTTCTGCAATTATGAACTTGAAAAGTGACCAGCACAGCTCTGGATATTTGACAATATGTAGGCATTTCTACAAAGATAATCTATATTATCACTTTGAATCTTTTAAAAATGCTACAGACAAAGTTCTATTGGTTTCCTCCCTCTGAGAGTCAGTTTTTTGAACTTGAACTCACTGTAGAGATAAAGGGGAAATATATCATGTGAGAACAAATATTGATAAGATAATCTTTTCCTCCCAAAATGGTCTTTCAGTTGAGTAACATCATTGATTTTTAGCTGTTATTAATAACTTTCAAAATGTTTCCCATTCACTCATTATATTTTCTGTTCAATTTTTTAAAGTTTTTTTTTTTAAATTTTTAAAGAATCTAACAGGATAAAAGATAAGCCTGTCAGACCAATGTCATCTATGTCATGAGCTCATAGTATTTTTTCAAGGAAATTTATGACTATGAGTAGAGAGCCATTTGGGGCTTCCCTCATGCCTTAGTAGTAAAGAATCTGCCGGCCAATGCAGGAGACATGGATTGGGTCAAGACAATCCCGTGGAGAAGGAAATGACAACCTACTCCAATATTCTTGCCTGGAAAATCCCATAGACAGAGGAGCCTGGCGGGCTACAGTCTGTGGAGTGACAAAGAGTGGGACATGACTTAAAGATCAAACAACTGAGACCCATTTTATGCAGTATATATTTTTACTGTAAAATGAATATACTATTGTTGGCCAATAATCTTTACTTTAATCTCTGATTTAAAAAACTTTTTCCTGAAATTATAGAACCATTCTGTCAAAATAATTATGCCTAGTTTACTAAACATTTTTATATAGAGCTGTCTATTAAACACAAGTATTGAGTTCAGAAGTTTTGATTTGGGGTTGGGAAAGGGCATTTTTGCTCTTTACTTCAAAAAGAGACAACAGAAAAAAACAAATCTACAAAAATTATTAATTCATTCAGTATTCTTGGATTAAATACATACAGAAAACACTCAACAGCAGTAAGAAGGTTTCAACTGGTAAAGTTTATGAGAGGACTGTAAAATTGATGATATAGCTGAAGTTTTATAATATATGTGTAATCTATTTGTATTTATCAAGGAATCCAAAAGACAAATGGCAAGTGAACATTTTTTTTAAATGGCTTATATTCAGATTGTATTAATTTAAACCGAGGATCTCAAAAGAATTAGCTAACCAACTAGACTGACAATGGCTAAATTTAAAAAATTCACATTTACAAAGCATTTCATCTATTATTTAACTGTAGAATTTTTTAAAGTAAAATGAGATCCACTTTTCAAAAGCATTAAGTGATGCTGCAAGTGTGAAAGCCATTTAAGATTCAAAGGAATTGCAGGATAAGAAATACAGAAAATGAAATCTGTTTTTTACATAATATTCAAGATTTGTATTTATAAACTACTTTTTTGAGAATCTATGCATTTGTTTATACAGACCTGGGTTTAGATATAGGCTCATCTCTTATTAGTATCCTTGAACAGCTTCTGTGCTTCAATTTCTCCATCAGGAAACTGTAGATAATCATCATCATGACTTTTATATAAGAAACATTTAGAACATTAAGTACTCAATAAATATTAGTCTCAAAAAAGGCAAAGTTGGCTAATAGGAGTGCTTTTTCTGAAATTCCACATATTCAGGTCTCTCATCTTTAGTTTATTTCTTAAAATGTAAATTTTCATAATATAATCTTCAATAATACTTTTTATTATCTTTCAAGTATAAGCTATAGCAAGATAAATCAGGGCAGTTGTAAGCCTGCAGAAACAGCAAAGGTTAAGAAATTGCAATTGAGTCAAACTAAAATTCTACTTACTGCCTTTTTAGTGTCTAAGACCATATGCAAAAATAATTATGAATAGTAAATTTAGCAGCATTAGCAAAAGTAACCTTTTGCAAGTGAATCACAGAAGCAGTTGTTAATATCATTACATTACAACTTGAAGTTGCTAGTGGGATTCTCATGAGAAATTTGAATCTTTTTGAAAAAATCAAAAGTAACAGAGAGGAAAAAAAAGTAATCTTTATTCTATTCCAGAATTCTAGTACGAGATGAATCACAAGAGGGTGAATCAGTAGTGACAGCTGGGAAAAAAAGAAAAGTAAGCAGATCAAATCCCTAGGGCCTGAAAGAAGAAAGGATTATACTGCAAACTGACCTCAGATGACGAGATGACCCAGTGCTTAACCAGCAGGAAGGCCCATATGCTACCTAACAGCAGGGAGACAGGAAAGATGCCCAGTCAGGGATTCTATCAAGCCTCTGATTAGATAATGAATGGAAATGTCATTGAAGTTAGATCTAAGTCTAAATCTTGGCTCAGTTGTTTGTTAGTGATGCAGCGTTAGGCAAGTTGTTTAAACTCTCTAAGCTTTTCATTCCTGTAAGATGAGGATAATATTTGTAGTTTCTTACAGTCTTATTGCATTAAAAAACACAACATCTGTGAAGTAATTAGCATGATTTCTGGCAGAAAGTAACTTTGATAATATTATTTGAAGATGAAGCAAGATCCCTAAGTAACTGTAGATTACTAGATATTAAATTATCATCCACCAGGTTGAGTCTTTGAGCTATGAATTGACTGATAGCTCTCACTGAGTTTTTTATTAAAGATGTTATGTCTTTTTTCTTTTTTTTATTTTGGGAGTTTTTCTTAGGTTCTCTTATGTTTTGGTTTGTTGATCTTTCTCATGACCTCCTAACCCAGTGCTTCCAAAGTCAGCTATAATGGGATATGAGGTCAGACCAAAAATGTCTCTATGCTTCTGAAAGTCAGGACCAGTCTTGATATCTCATTTAGAATGTTCCTACTGAATTAACCACCCTAAGGAAGGCTTCTGCATTTAGAAAACAGTGTAGACTTCACGTGCACTGGCTTCAAGGTGTTACACCTATCACAAAGACAGGGAAGGCATATATAAGCAGGTTTTATACAACTATTAATAGTATGTTGAGTTGATTAGTTTGAAATATGAAAAATATCATTGAGGTAAAACTATTCTATTAGCTGGAATTTAACTTTTATTTCAGATGTAAGTTTATTCAGATGTTTATTTCAGATATAACAGCAATGTTAAAATCAACAAGTTTAATCGTAACTGCACCAAATAAACAGCTATTTAAGTATTTTTAAAATTATTCCCTCCAAAAACCTTTTCTGTCTACCCAACATACCACAGTTTCCCAACAGTTCTATTTTTGAAGGACTTTCAATTGATGAGTAAACTGCTTTGGGAATATTTTAAAACCTCTTTCCTCAAATGAAAAGCAATCTGGACAAATTATATATTGCATAGATTTCCCTGCAGATTCTTTTCTTTAGAACCTAAATGTAATTACCATACAATATAATTTTTACCTATTTACCCTACAGAAAAAAAAAAACTGAATGCCCTAAAATATACAATGGATATATCCTGTGATCTTCCAGTGAATAGAATTGTTGACAATGAAGTCACAAAGTTTTCTGGACATCAAGGTAAGAATTTTTCTCAAAATATATCTGGATTCAGAATCACACTAATTTAATAGTGCTATTTCTAAGACTGAAACTTAAAGGGGTTATTAGAACTACTTTTTAAGTGTCCGGTTTTACATCAACTTTACAATGCCTTAGATTTATCCATACTAATGAAAACCATTTTGCACACTGGCAATCTACTCTAAAACAACTTACCTAAAAATGTGAGGGACTTCCCTGACAGTCCAGTGGTTAAGACTTCACCTTCCAGTGCAGGGATTGCAGGTTCAATCCCTGGTCAGGTAGCTAAGATTCCACGTGTCTTGGGGCCAAAAACCCAAAGCACAAAACAGAAGTAATATTGTAACAAATTCAATAAACACTTGAAAAATGGTCCATATCAAAAAAAAATCTTTAAAAATGCTAAATCTGCCCATGATGATCATAGTATTACTAATTTTCTCACTTAATAATAGCCTTTTCTCCTTTCTTCCACATCTGGTCCAACATTACTTTGAGATTTGTGTTTTCAGACTATATTTGCTATCAGATATAGAAAAATGAAAGACCCCAAACCTCAAGTGACATTCAGACCAGCTATCATGTGTAATGAACACATTTTTATAAGCTGGCCTTTATATATTTATAGCTGACAGAAAACTGTTTTATGAACAAAAATATCAGTAATTTAAAAATAGTTTAATCTACATGAAGCCTTGCATAATAATCCTATAATGTGATTACCTCATACTGTTAATATTTATGAAATAGGATGATTTTTCCTGAAATAAAATAGTATTTGTTTGGGAATCAAGTAATAAAGGTATTTCACTCAGGAAATCACTAACTGGCTTAACTGGGTATGTATTAATATACAAAGATCAGTTTCATTATGTAATACTTTTTTGACACATCTACATGTTTTAATAAGTCAGAAATGTAATAATAAAGTAATGATAATGAGCTATTAAAAAAATCAGAGTGCACTATGAGGTATATCCTTTAGAGTATAATTCAGAAAGCACTTGTGGACTTAAAATATTGCTTCTCTAAAAGTATTTCTCATCATGCATATTTGGTTAGAAAAAAAATATTATGAATCGTTTGGCAATTTTGCTACTTTACAGTTCCTAAAAGTGGTATCTGGCAATAATGTCCTGGTGGAGTCAATGGCCTTCAAGGACAAGGGCCATCAAAGATTTCTCTCTTCACCTACAGCATCGCTGTTGCATGTAAAATTTAACTATTATCCACTTGTGGATATTACTTTTTACACATGAATTATCATTGCTTATGAAACATATATGGAAAAATCCATTAAAGTGAAAAGTTTTATACCACTTCAGTTCAGTTCAGTTGCTCAGTCATGTCCGACTCTTTGCGACCCCATGAATCGCAGTACGCCAGGCCTCCCTGTCCATCACCAGCTCCCAGAGTTTACTCAAACTCATGTCCATCGAGTCGGTGATGCCATCCAGCCCCTTGGACTTCAAGGAGACCCAGCCAGTCCATCCTAAAGGAGATCAGTCCAGTGCTCATTGGAAGGACTGATGCTGAAGCTAAAACTCCAATACTTTGGCCACCTCATGCGAAGAGTTGACTCATTGGAAAAGATCTTTATGCTGGGAGGGATTGGGGGCAGGAAGAGAAGCAGACGACAGAGGATGAGATGGCTAGATGGCATCACTTACCATAGAATAAACAATGAAATATAAAGATTAGTACAATTAAATTTAATCTTAGTAGGTCTTAAAACACAGCAGTTTGAAAAGCAATGTGGTAATTCATTGCCTTTGGAACTCTCAGTTCTAGACTCAGATACAACCTTTAAAGATAAGGGCTGAAAATTGACCCTAACATCATAAGTGCTAAGGCTTTTTATATCTTAACATGTTTTTGTTCAGTTTTAAAATAAGGGCCTAATTGTAAACAAAAAGCTCAACAGGGTTGTGACCAAAATTTTAAGATTTGATAATTATTTAAAGTATTGACATTAAAATGACACATCCATTTTTTTAAAGGCCACATAAAAGGAATATTTAAATCAACAAATAGTGATGTTTATCTGTAGTTGTGCCTATATGCTAAAAGTATATAAATATTTTTAAATAATTAAAAACTTTTTATTGAGGGGATGTTGGTCTATAACATTATATATATTTCATGTGTACAACACTGTATATTTTAACTTTGGTATATACCACAGCATATACCACATTCACCACAAAAAGTTTAGTTTTCATCTGTTACCATACAGTCACCTATTTGGTCTTCTCATTCCCTTCCTTCCCCTCGGGTAACCACTACTCTTTTCTCTGCAACTATGTGTTTGGTTTGGTTTGTTCACGTCTTATTTACTTATTTTCCATATATGCATGAAATCAGATGGTATTTGTCTTTCTCCACTTTGTCTTTATTCATTCATCTGTAGAGGGACATTTAGCAAGGACAATAGCCAGGACATCCATATCCTGGCTATTGTAAATAATACTGAGATGAACATAAGGGTACATATAGTTTTATTTAATTTAATGTTTTTAAATAACTACCTGGAAGTGGAATAGCTGGATCACATGGCAGTTCTATTCTTAACTTTTTTTTTTTTCATTTATTTTTACTAGTTGGAGGCTAATTACTTTACAATATTGTAGTGCTTTTGTCATACATTGACATGAATCTGCCATGGATTTACAAGTATTCCCCATCCCGATTTTTGAGGCATCTGTATACTGTTCTCGTCATGTATGGATGTGAGAGTTGTACTATAAAGAAAGTTGAACGCTGAAGAATTGATGCTTTTGAACTGTGGTGTTAGAGAAGATTCTTGAGAGTCTCTTGGACTTCAAGGAGATCAAACCAGTCCATCCTAGAGGAAATCAGTCTTGAATATTCATTGGAGGGACCAATGCTGAAGTTGAAACTACAGTACCACCTGATGCGAAGAACTGACTCAATGGAACAGACCCTGATGCTGGGAAAGAGTGAAGGCAGGAGAAGGGGACAACAGAGGATAAGGTGGTTTCATGGCATCACCGACTCGAGAGACATGAGTTTTAGTGAATTCTGGGAGTTGGCAATGGAGAGGGAAGCCAGGAGGGCTGCAGTCCATGGAGTTGCAAAGAGTCAGACACAACTTAGTGACTGAACTGAACTGAGTGACTCAGTAGCTTCACAGCAAGGTACTTGGGCCTAAATTTTTCTTCATTTTATACTGATATACTTTCCAATGGATATCTTTGTTAATAAGCGTTTTTTAAAAAATTACCACTGCTATCTTTTAAATTGATCTACTTTTATATTGTCCTGGGTGTTCATTGGAAGGACTGATGCTGAAGCTGAAACTCCAATACTTTGGCTACTTCATACAAAGAGTTGACTTATTGGAAAATATCCTGATGCTTGGAGGGATTGGGGGCAGGAGGAGAAGGGGATGACAGAGGATGAGATGGCTGGATGGCATCACCGACTCGATGGGCATGAGTTTGAGTAAACTCCAGGAGTTTGTGATGGACAGAGAGGCCTGGCGTGCTGCAATTCATGGTGTTTCAAAGAATCAGACATGACTGAATGACTAAACTGAACTGAACTTTTATATTCTAGAGACACATATAGCTATTAAATAAACTGTCTTTAGCTCCTCAAGTGCCCATCACAGTCAGAATCAAAATGTGGTTGATTTAGCAGGGAATTAGATCAGGTAGTTGAACTGCTTTCTCTCTCAGAGGTGGAAACTGATGTCAAGTGTGGTTAAGTAACTCAGACTTCTGATGCATAGTCTAAAGGTTGTATTACAACCTTTTCTTCTGCTTCACATCACTACTCAATTTAAATCACATTTAAAAGGTCAGATTTTTCTGGATCAGTTTTACATCCTCTTCATAACCTATAGCATTCATAGCCTACTAAGGAGGAAGTTGTTGTTGTTGTTGTTCAGCCATTAAGTCACGTCCAACTCTTTGAGATCCCATGGAATGCACCATGCCAGTCTTCCCTGTGTTTCACTATCTTCTGGAGTTTGCTCAAATTCATCTTCATTGAGTTGGTGATGGTATCTAACCATATCATACTCTGCCAACCTCTTTTCCTTTTTGCCTTCAATCTTTCCCAGCATCAGGGTCTTTTCCCATGAGTCAGCTGTTCACATCAGGTGGCCTAAGTATTGGAGCTTCAGCTTCAGCATCAGCCCTTCCAATGAATATTCAGGGTTGATTTCTTTTAGGATTGATTGGTTTGTTCTCCTTGCCGTCCAAGGGACTCTCAACAGTCTTCTCCAGCACCACAATTCGAAAGCATCAACTCTTTGGCACCCAGAGTTCTTTATGGTTCAACTCTCACATCCATACAAGTGCTGTTTCTTAGGGCAAATGTTTATTTGCCAATTATCTTGAATCTATAAACAAACTTGCCTTTTTTTTTTTAAAATGAGAATATCACACGTAACAGCAGATTTTTTTTTCTCCCCTAAATCTGTAAAGTCTAGTCCTATAATGCCCTTGAACATAAATTTTGTCTTAGTAACCTTGCAAAATTTTGTAATCCCTCTAGGACTCAACTCTAGTCTTTTAACTCTGCAGTACAGCTAGACTTTAGCATAGCCTTTATAAATCACATGAAGGGAGAGGAAATAGGAAATGGCATTTAGGATGGCTTCTGTGTTGGCAAGAATTGGACTCAGCTACTTTGAGCTGCAAAGTGGGAGCAAAGTATTTCAGCTTCAACACAAAATACAACATCCAGAGGATCTAGGAATAAAATGAAATTGAGTTGAAGCCTGTCAGAAATAGGCTAGAGTACTTGTTTTTAGAAATAATTTTCAAGTCTCAAGGAATTCCCACATAAATACTCTTATACCTACAAATGTTAATGTGATCACAAAATTATAGATTTTATTGTTTAGTCGCTAAGTCATGTCTGACTCTTTTGTGACCCCATGGACTGTAGCCACCAGGCTCTTCTGCTCATGGGGTTTCCCAGGCAAGAATACTGGTGTCAGTTGCCATTTCCTTCTCTGGGGTATTTTCCCAACACAGGGATTGAACCCGCATCTCCTGTATTGGCAGGAAGATTCTTTACCACTGAGCCACACCAGGGAAGTCCTAATTTATAGATATGAAAGTGAAAGTGAAAAGCGAAGTCGCTCAGTCGTGTCCGACTCTTTGCAACTTCATAGACTGTAGCCTATCAGGGTCCTCTGTCCACGGGATTCTTCAGGCAAGAATACTGGAGTGGGTTGCCATTTCCTTCTCCAGGGGATCTTCCCAACCCAGGGATCGAACCTGGGTCTACCACATTGTAGGCATACGCTTTACCATCTGAGCCACCAGGGAAGCCCATAACTTATAGATATAGTAATCCAAAAATGATTGTCAATCATTTGATTACTAGGGATATTTATTAGCCAAAGTGTGTTTCTCTCTTCCGACAACAGACACCAACTCTAATGTAAATTGGTAGTGTAGGCAGAGAAAATTTAGCTTCTTTTTTATTTTTATTTCATACCTGATTTCTAAACCATATCCAGTGTATTAGTGCAAGTTCTTTAAGACACTAAGACAGGATTAAACATGCAAGGATTTTATGAGAGAAATACCCTTGAGAGAAAGAACCTGAGAAGACTAGGAGAGCCATCAGGCCGTGAAAGCACACATGAGCTTGCATGAAGGAGAGAGGAAGGAAGGTTAGGTGGAAATGATCTCCGTGGCTGTGAAGTCCAAGGAAGGATCTGCAATGCTCTCAGCGAGTCTCTGAAGCAGAGTCAGCCATCAAAACGGTCTGATGCTATCAAGATATAGGCCTGCCTCTGTGCTCCTGTCTGGGAACAGTTCAGAGCAAGTGTGACCTTAGCACCGACACAGTCATGGAGTTCAGAGTCCAGCAGCTGGGGTCTTGGTCAACTAGTTTCCCTGTAGCTGAAGGTCTGCAAAGCACATTCTCATGGCCATCACACCTAAGATGACCAAAACCTTTATCATAAATGTCTACTCTACAAGTAGCTAATGAGATTTAGACTATGTGATTTCCCCCCCTCTATTTAAAACTAAAATAACTTCTTACCAAAACTTTCTTGAAAAAGAAGTTATGGTTAGCTTACTTTTCCTGAAATTAACACCCTTCTTTCCTTTTCATAATTTTTTTATAGTAGGTCCTTGTTGGCTACCTATTTTAAATATAACAGTATATGCATGTCAAGAAGCCATATAAAACAAACATAAGAAATTTCTGTTAAGTAGTTGGCTTATACCAAAAAATGTGATTTATTTTTCTTAAGATAGACTTAGTTAATTTAAATTTATAAATTGATTTAGCCAATGTTATTTGCAACTTGAAAATTATTGACCGTACAATCGGTATAGCTACTAAACCATAAGACAAGAGAATATGAATAAAAGTATCTCTTAAGATAGTTTTTTATACAAAACTTTGAAACAATTATTTTTTTCCTGAGTAACACTTAGCAGGTGCCTAGGCCTAGCAGTTATGAAATTATTATACATATATGTTAGCTTTTAAAAATCTCTTTTATTTACCTACTTATGCATAAAATTGTCATTTTTTAAACTAGGAGTATACAATAAAATAAATGAAACTTCTACTTGTTTTTCTAATGCACAATTACTCACTTCAGGAGTTAACAAGGAAAACATGTGTGCATTTAATTTTCAACTAAAATGAGATTATTTTAATCCCTGCTCATAATGATTGTTACACAATTCAAAGCTTGCTCACATATGTAATGAGCAGAAAACTGCAACAAGATGTTCTCTGCCTTCCTATGAATGAAAGAACACTCTTCTTTCCCAGAAATCCAGAACTTGTCTAGGGGAAGATCGGTAAGCCTCATTTTGACTGCTCACCAAGCTCTTACTCTTCTCTCAAAGTCAAGTTCTCAAGCTGAGCAAAAGATTCTGAAAAAGCATCTCTCTCCCCTGTTGGAAGAAAGAGATAATACTGTTCCATTTTGTTCTGTGGTTCTTCCGTGCTAAGCTGCTTCAGTCATGTCCACCTCTGTGTAACCCAAAGGACTTAGCCCACCAGGCTCCTCTGTCCATGGGATTCTCCAGGCAGGAATACTGGAGTGGGTAGCCATTTCCTTCTCCAGGGGATCTTCCTGACCCAGGGATCTAACCCATGTCTCTTATGTCTCCTTCATTGGCAAGCAGATTTTTTATAATTAGCATCACTTGGGAAGCTCCATGGTTCTTCCGGGTGATTTCAGTGGCTCAGACGGTAGAGTCTGCCTGCAGTGCGGGAGACCCAGGTTCAATCCCTGGGTCGGGAGGATTCCCTGGAGAAGGAAATGGCAACCCACTCCAGTATCCTTGCCTGGAAAATCCCATGGATGGAGGAGCCTAGCAGGCTACAGTCCATGGGGTCGCAGAGTCAGACACGACTGAGTGTCCACTTTCACTTTAAGTCTGGCTGATAATCTCTACTCTCAAACCCCAGCAGCAGTGAGAGAATTTCAAAATTTCCTATTGCACTATAATTTTTTCAGAGATTCAGATTGTTATAAATCAAAGAATCTTGTTACTTAAAATAAAACTTTCTTTAGGGTCTTGTGGATACTTGTTCAGCAGGTTCATGTGACCAAAAATGCCTGCTAAGTAGCTAGTTGCTGTAACCTTCCTTCATCAAAACACCCCACAAAAATCTGGCCTACTGTTTCTTGAAAATCCTCCTATAATTCACATTTTAGCTAAAACACATGTTGCAAACTCTTCCTCTGCTTAGTCACTTATTTTTATATATAGTAGGTTTATGTGATCCTCTTAGAAATGATAACACACTTTTAAGACTTTCTGGAATGAGCTGATCTTTAATAAAATTAATCATTTTGTACCATCATTTAGAAACTTTTTCATTTCATCTATAAGAGTTTTTTTAACATTAGTACCTCTCTCTGAAGAAAGCCCTGTGTTGTAATAACTTCAGATCCAAGAAACTCAACAAACCCAAGCACAAGAACTAAGAAGAAAATTATGGCAAGGTACATCAGACTTCTCTAAACCGGTGCTAAAGAAAAGATCCTAGCAACTAGAGAAAAGGCTCGTTAGATACAGAGAAACAAAGGTAAATATGACATTAGATTTCTCATCATAAACTATACAGATGAGAAATGAGTAGAGTAAAATCTTTAAAGTAGTGAAAGAAAAAGCTGTCAGAATACTATAGCTCCCAAAATATCTTTTAAAAATGAAGACAAAACACTTTTCAGATGTGCAAAAACCAACCAATTTCATCAGCAACAGGACCACATTACAAGAAATGGTAAAGAAAATTCTTGGTCAGAAGGAAAATGATACCAGACAGACATATGAATCTATACAAAGAAATAGAGTATTAGAAAAGGTAACTCCATGGTTAAACATATAAGAATTATTTCTTTTAATTTAATGTTCTTATTGTTAAAATCTGTAATTAAAACTAATTACAAAGTAATATGTGGTCTATAACATTTGTGAAAGTAAAGTATATTACAACAATAAGTGCAAATGTAGAGAAGGGAGAAATGGAAGTAAACTATTGAAATGTTCTTATACTATACATGAGGTGGTATAATACCATTTGAAGATATACTGTGATAAATTAAAAATACATGTGTACACCCTAAAGCAACAACTAAACTAACAGAAGAGTTATATCTTAAAAGCAACCAATGAGATAAAATAGAATCAGAAAAGGTCTAATCTAAGTCAGAAAAAGTAAAAAAAAAAAAAAGATTCTTGTTGGAAAACAAATAGCAAAATTATATATTTAAACTTAACCACATTAATAAACACATTAAATGAAAATGATCTCAATACCCCAATTAAAAAACAGAGATATATTGACTTTGAAAATACTATCCAATTATATGCTACTTACAAGAAGTCTACTTCAAATATAAAGACACAAACAGGTTAAAGGTAAAAGTAAAGAAAAAGATATACTGTGCTAACACTAACCAAAAGAAAGTATCAGAGAAAACAAATTTAGGGGCAGAGAATAATACTAGAGATAAAAAGGTCATTTCCTGTGGATAATGGGGTCAGTTCATCAAGACCACATAGCAATCCCAACTGTTTTTGTATATAATAACAGAACTTTAATTATATGGAGCAAAACTTGACAGAATTGAACAGATAAATCAACAAATCCAGAGTTGTTATGAATGATTTCAGTATGTCTTTTTGAATTGTTGATAGACCAAGTAGATGGAAAATCAGTAAAGATATAAAAAATGTGAACAGTACTATCAAACAACTTGACATTTATAAAACACTCTACCCAACAGCAAAATAGATATTATTTTCAAGTGCACACGGAACATCTACCAAGACAGACCATATTCTGGGCTAGAAAACAAGTCTCATTAAGGTTTGTTATTTAGTCACAAAGTCCTGTCCAACTCTTGTGACCCCATAGATTGTAGGCCGCCAAGCTCCTCTTTCCATGGGCAAGAATACTAGAGTGGGTTGCCATTTCCTTCTCTAGGGTATCTCCCTGACCCAGAGATTGAACCCACATCTCCTGCATTGGCAGGCGAGTTCTTTACCACTGAGACATAAGATGAATCAATTCATACAAAGAAAGTTTTTTGAACAAAATAGAATTAAATTAGAAATCAATAGCAGAAAAATCTCTGCAAAATCACCAAGTATTTGGAAATTAAGTAATATACTCCAAGATAACTCATGGATCAAGGATAAAAATTCAGAATAAAGTTAGAAAGTGGTTTAAATGACATGAAAATTGAAAACATCAAGATTTCTGGGATGCCACTAAAGTGGTGCCTAGGGAAAACACTTACAGTGCTAAATGCTTATATTAGAAAAGGAGCTCTCAAATCGATAACCTCAGCTTCCACATTAAGAAAACAGAAAAAGAAAAGCAAATTAAGTCCCAAGTAAGTAGAAGAAGGGGAATAATAAAGATCAAGGTGAAAGTCAATGAAGTAGAAAAACAATAGAAAAAAAAATCCATAAGACTAAAAGCTAATTTTTTGAGAAGATCAATAAAATTGATAAACCTCTAATCAGACTGATAAGAACAAAAAGTAAGCACAAACCGGCAGTTACAGGAATGGGAAGAGTGACATTATTAGGGATTTTACAGATATTTAAAGGAAAATGAGAGAATATTTATTGACAA
Source organism: Cervus elaphus (assembly GCF_910594005.1). Classification (NCBI taxonomy): domain Eukaryota; kingdom Metazoa; phylum Chordata; class Mammalia; order Artiodactyla; family Cervidae; genus Cervus; species Cervus elaphus. The sequence goes on from NC_057831.1 coordinate 36,356,335, forward strand.
CTTTATGCCAGTAAAATTTAACACATTAGAAAAAACACCTTGCAAGACATAAATTACAAGGCTAAGTCAAAAAGGAATAGATTAGGTGAAAGGCCATATATCTACTTTTTAAATTAAATTTCTAGTTAAAAACCTTCCCACAAAAAAATTCCCAGGCCCAGATGGCTTCTGGAGTGAATTCTACCAAATGTTTAAGGAAGAAATAATATCAAGTCTACACATATTCTTCCAGAAATTGAAAAACAGGGACTATTTCCCAACTCATTCTATGAAGCCAGCATTGATCTGAGATACAAACTAGAGAAAGACATTAGAATAAAACAAAACTATGGCCTGATGGCCCTCTTGAACACAGGTGCAGAAATTCTAAACAAACTTTTAGCAAACCAAATACAAAATATATAAAGGATAATACATAATGACCAAATGGATTTTATCTTATTCTCTAGGATGCTTTTTCCACCTGAGACTATGTTCTCAATGTCACATGCAGGCGATCCTGTTGACAGACCATATGAGCACCTAGCCAAAGGGCAACATTAACTGTCAGCCAAGGGAGTGAACTATTTTAGACTGCAGCCCAAATGAGCCACATTATAACCACAATTCCAACTGATATCTCACTGCAAATGCATGAGATACCCCATTTGAAAACTGCCCAACTGAACTTATCCTGAATTCTTGACCACAAAAGTGCTCAAGAATTAAAAATAAAATAAAATTATCATTTTAACCCATAAAAACAGGAACAGAAATAGGGAGCTTTCAGTGAAACAGCTTTTTGCCCAAAGAATTCTATAGACAGAAGACCCTGCTGGGCTACAGTCCATGGGATCACAAAGAGTTGGATATGACTGAGTGACTCACTTTCACTTTCACTACCCTAAACAAGTAAAGTTCTCCTAGGGATAAACATACTCATTTAGATAATGTTTCCTCACAGATTTTTAGGATTTCACTCTTAAATATAAATGGCTAGCCAAAGATAATAAATACAATAAAATGAGAAAAACAAACCAGAAAAGAGAACCCCCTAAAATCAGAGACAATGTGCAGCATAATAGGTATGTTAATTTTTTATATTTAAAAAAAATCTGCAGAGAGATGAGAGGATACTCGACACATTAAAAAAACAAAGAGACAGTTCTATGAAAAAAAAAAAAAAATAGGATGTATTAGTTTCCTATTGCTGCTATGACAAATTATCACACCCTTAGTGGTTTCAGTTCAGTTCAGTTGCTCAGTTGTGTCTGACTCTTTGCGACCCAATGAACCCCAGCACGCCAGGCCTCCCTGCCCATCACAACTCATGGAGTCCACCCAAACCCATGTCCATTGAGTCGGTGATGCCACCCAACCATCTCAGCCTCTGTCATCCCCTTCTCCTCCTGCCCTCAATCTTTCCCAGCATCAGGGTCTTTTCAAATGAGTCAGCTCTTCGCATCAGGTGGCCAAAGTATTGGAGTTTCAGCTTCAGCATCAGTCCTTCCAATGAACACCCAGGACTGATCTCCTTTAGGATGGACTGGTTGGATCTCCTTGCAGCCCAAGGGACTCTCAAGAATCTTCTCCAGCACCACAGTTCAAAAGCATCAATTATTCGGCACTCAGCTTTCTTTATAGTCCAACTCTCACATCCATACATGACTACTGGAAAAACCATAGCCTTGACTAGACTGACCTTTGTTGACAAAATAATGTCTCTGCTTTTTAATATGCTGTCTAGGTTGGTCATAACTTTCCTTCTAAGGAGTAAGCATCTTTTAATTTCATGGCTGCAGTCACCATCGGCAGTGATTTTGGAGCCCAGAAAAATTAAGTCAGCCACTGTTTCCACTGTTTCCCCATCTATCTGCCATGAAGTGATGGGACCAGATGCCATGATCTTAGTTTTCTGAATGATGAGCTTTAAGCCAACTTTTTCACTCTCCTCTTTCACTTTCATCAAGAGCTCTTTAGTTCTTTTTCACTTTCTGCCATAAGGGTGGTGTCCTCTGCATATCTGAGGTTGTCGATATTTCTCCCGGCAATCTCGATTCCAGCTTGTGCTTCCTCCAGCTCAGCATTTCTCATGATGTACTCTGTATATAAGTTAAATAAGCCAGGTGAGAATATACAGCCTTGACGTGCTCCTTTTCCTATTTGGAACCAGTTTCATGTCCAGTTCTAAGTGTTGCTTCCTGACCTGCAGACAGGTTTCTCAAGAGGCAGGTCAGGTGGTCTGGTATTCCCAGCTCCTTCAGAATTTTCCACAGTTTATTGTGATCCACACAGTCAAAGGCAAAGTGGTTTAAAACAACACAAATGTATGAGCTCATAGTTCTGGAGGTCAGAAGTCCAAAATCAGTCTGACTGGGCTGAAGTCAAGGTGTCAGAAGGGCTGGATCTTCTAGGAGGCTCTGTGGAGAGAATCTATTTCCTTGCCTTTTTCACCATGTAAGAAACACTACATTCTTTGGCTCATGACCCCTTCCTTGCATCACTCCAACCTCTTGTTTCTGTCATTGCATTTTCTACTACTGACTCTAATCCCCCTACCTACCTTTTATAAGGCCCCTTGTGATTATATCACTAGACCCATTCAGGTAACCCAGCACAATCTTCCCATCTGAGGAACCTAACCTTAGAATCTACAAGTCCCTTTTACCATGTAAGGTCACATGTTCACAAGTTCCAGGAATTAAGTTGTGGATATCTTTGAATGTGGAGACAATATTTGAAACCACATAAAAAGTATTGAAAATAATTGTTGGGTCTGGAGATAGAGACCTAGGGATAGGAAAGGGATTTGCTGTTACTAATCTTACAATATTCTTTGACTTTAAAACTATGCCCATTTTTCCTTTGCATCAGTATATATTAATTCATTTCATGAATAAAATTTTTTAAGTATTAAATGTATATACACCAAAATGTTAACTATGGTTTTTTTACATATGTTTCTTAATTTTACCTTCATTATTATCCAAAGTTTTATAATAAGCACACAATCATTTTATAATGGGAAAAATCAACCATTTAAAATTTATATAATTTTTAACTTTTCAAAGTAAATTAAGTTCATGATATAAATGAATAGCCACATGTTCATATCTGCCATATAAAAGGTACTTTAAAAGCTGAGGTAGCTATGACTAGTAGACTATGTTTTTCTTTTTTAATTTTTTCTTTTTTTTGGCCTCACCACAAAGCATGTGGGATCTGAGTTCCCCTGAAGTCAAAGCATGGTATGGTTTTTATATTTCTTGAGAGAAGATTAAAAAAAAAAATTTAGTCTTTCCAGTGAAGGATATGACTGATAGTATCAATTGTTAGAAATAACTATTGATCAAGACATAAACAATCATTAGAAGTTAGAGTTTTAAAAGATTTGTGAAGAAGAGACACTTTATTCCAATAAAAAGTAATTTATTTTCCTACAAAGTAAGCAAAACAAATGAAAAACCCTTTCATGAATGCTTCTCTCTCCTATGGAAAGTGCATGCTTAATAGTACCATGGAGTAAAAAGATCACTGGATGATGAAGAAATGATTTTAGTTATTTTGATTAATTTGTCACAACACTTTGTTGTAGTAGGTCCAATCAGGAACTCAAAAATTTAGAGAATTTTCTTAAAAATGTATTTTGGATCAGAATTGGCCAATTGTCCTTCAGGAAAGGGTTATCTTGCAACGTGGGAGACCTATGTTTGATCCTTGGGTTGGGAAGATCCCCTGGAGGAGGGCATGGCAACCCACTCTGGTATTCTTGCCTGGAGAATCCCATGGACAGAGGAGCCTGGCAGGCTACAGTCCATGGGGTCACAAAGAGTCAGACACAACTGAGCGATCAAGCACTCCATGGCATAGTAATGGCTTTTATAGGGTTTATTCTGGGTCACAAAATGAAACTGCAAAGCTAGGACAGATTAGTGAATCTGTTGGAATGGATTGAGTGTCTGTGTGCAGAGCACTTATGGCACCTCTCAACTAAAAGTGGGTAAAGTATTTTCTCAAGGAACTGGTCTCAGAAGAGTTTACCAAGCCCATTTTCACACAGAAGCTTGCATAATATCGACAACCAATTTCCTTTAAGAGGAAAAATATTATGTGGAAACCTTTTCATCCTTTGTTGTTGTTCAGTTGCTCAGTCATGACTGACTCTTTGCGACCCCATGGACTGCAGCACGTAAGGCTTCCCTGTCCTTCACCATCTTCTGGAGCTTGCTCAAACTCCTGGCCATTGAGTCACTGATGCCATCCAACCATCTCGTCCTCTGTCATCGCCTTCTCCTTCTGCCTTTAATCTTTCCCAGTATCAGGGTCTTTCCTAATGAGTCATCTCTTTGCATCAGGTGCCAAAGTATTGGAGTTTCAGCTTCAGCATCAGCCCTTCCAATGAATATTCAGGACTGATTTCCTTTCAGATTGACTCCTTTGATCTTCTTGCAGCCCAAGGGACTTCTTCAACACCACAGTTCAAAAGCATCAATTCTTCAGTGCTCAGCTTTCTTTATAGTCCAACTCTCACATCCATACGTGATTACTGGAAAAACCATAGCTTTGACTAGACGAACCTTTGTCAGCATAGAAATGTCTCTGCTTTTTAATATGCTGTCTAGGTTGTTCATAGCTTTTCTTCGAAGGAGCAAGCATCTTTTAATTTCATGGCTGCATTCACCATCTGCAGTGATTAGGAGCCCAAGAAAAAAAATTGTGTTATTGTTTCCATTGTTTTTCCTGTCTGTTTGCCATGGAGTGGTAGGACTGGATGCCATGATCTTAGTTTTTTAAATGTTGAGTTTTAAGCCAGGTTTTTCACTCTCCTATTTCACCTTCATCAAGAGGCTCTTTAGTTCCTCCTTGCTTTCTGTCATAAGGGTGGTGTCATCTGCCTATCTGAGGTTATTGATATTTCTCCTGGCAATCTTGATTCTAGCTTGGGCTTCATCCAACCAAGCATTTCGCATGATATACTCTGCATGTAAGTTAAATAAGCAGGGTGACAATATACAGCCTTGACATACTCCTTTCCCAATTTGGAACCAATCTGTTGTTCCATGTGTGGTTCAAACTGTTGCTTCTTGGCCTGCATACAGGTTTCTCAGGAGGCAGATAAGGTGATCTAGTATTCCCATTTCTTGAAGAATTTTCTACAGTTTGTTGTGATCCACACTGTCAAAGGTTTTAGCATAGTCAATGAAGCAGAAATAAATGTTTTTCTGGAATTCTCTTGCTTCTTCTATGATCCAACAAATGTTGGCAATTTGATCTCGGGATCCTCTGCCTTTTCTAAATCCAGATTGAACATCTGGAAGTTCTTGGATCATATACTGTTGAAACCTGGGTTGGAGAATTTTGAGCATTACTTTGTTAGTATGTGAGATGAGTACAATTGTGCAGTAGTTTGAACATTCTTTGGCATTGCCTTTCTTTGGGATTGGAATGGAAACTGACATTTCCAGTCCCGTGGCCACTGTTGAGTATTTCATAGTTGCTGGCATACTGAGTGCAGCACTTTCATAGCATCATCTTTTAGGATTTGAAATAACTCAGCTGGAATTCCAGCACATCCACTAGCTTTGTTCATAGTGATGCTTCCTAAGGCCCACTTGACTTTGCACTCCAAGAAGTATGGCTTTAGGTGAGTGATCACACCATCACAGTTATCTGGGTGATTAAGATTTTTTTGTATGGTTCTTCTGTGTATTCTTGCCACCTCTTCTTAATATCCTCTTCTTCTGTTAGGTCAGCACCATTTTGTCCTTTATTGTGCCCATGTTTGCATGAAATGTTCCCTTGGTATCTCTAATTTTCTTGAAGGGATCTTTAGTCTTTCCCATTCTGTTGTTTTCCTCTATTTCTTTGGATTGTTCACTTAGGAAGTCTTTCTTATCTCTCCTTGCTATTCTTTGGAACTCTGCATTCAGATGGGTATATCTTTCCTTTTCTCCCTTGCTTTTCACTTCTCTTTTCTCAGCTATTTGTAAGGCCTCCTCAGACAGCCTTTTTGCATTTCTTCTTCTTGAGGATGGTCTTGATCCCTGTCTCCTATATAATGTTACAAACCTCTGTCCATAGTACTTTAGGCACTCTATCAGATCTCATCCCTTCAATCTATTTGTCACTTCCACTGTATAATCATAAGGGATTTGATTTAGGTCATACCTGAATGGTCCAGTGGTTTTCCCTACTTTCTTCCAATCTGATTTCGGTATTAACCATCTGGTAATGTCCACATGTAGAGTTGTCTCTTGTGTTGTTGGAAGAGGGTGTTTGCTATGACCAGTGCCTTCTCTTGGCAAAACTCTATTAGCCTTTGTCCTGCTTCATTGTGTATTCTAAGGCAAAACTTTCCTGTTAATTCCAAGTATCTTTTGACTTCCTACTTTTGCATGCCAGTCTGCTATGATGAAAAGGACATGTTTTTGGTGTCCTTTCATCCTTGGGCTTTAGCAAAGCAAAAGCAGAGTATATTGTATTAGATTTCTTTCTTATTACCTAACATCAATTTTTAACCAATGTTCACTGTATATAGAATTAGAATTAACCTAGTTACACAATAAAAATATGTAGTTATATAATAAGAACTTTAAGTGGTCACAATGTAAATGTATTTAAAGGATATGCTATACATCAGGTAACCCTTTATTAGAAGTTTCATATTTAACATAATAACTTTGGGTGAGTTATAGTTATTATTATGTTGAAGATACAAAATTAAAATTGATCAACTCTCAATATGTTCAGAATTTGGTGATAAATTTTCTTTATAAAGTAGATCATTAACTTTGCTTGTTAAATAGGTCTTTTCTTATCATGTGCATTATTTAATATTTATTTATGAAAAGGAGAAATATTAATTAAAACTATTTTTCGAAGCAGCTTTCTGTTTTGGTCTTGCATAGGAACAGAATGAAACATAATACAAAATCTGTCAAATTAGGGAATAGTTATATTTTCACATTAAATATTGAATTCAAATTTTTAAACTTTTTTACTCCAGTGAAAACTAAATATTTTTGTTAAAGACTTCTCGGAATATTTAAAGGGCAATATTTGCATACAGTGTGGCTTCAAATGAGTTGACATTATGTCACTCTGTTACTGGGAGAGGATATTATTAAAATGTAAAGTTATTGCTAAACAAGAAGACAAAGTAATCATCTCTAGACTTTTAAAGAAAGAGTGTGACTTCCATTATTATACTTACAAGAGGATGAAAGTCAGAGTGATTCCAGGACTCCCACAAGGCCATGTACCTAGTTGTGGGTTAAAACAGGTCTTTGATGTATGTCTCCTAGTTAGAGGCCAGAGTTGTTTCTCTTACAGCCTTCTTTCTGAGCTTGAATGCAGGAAGATCAGGTACTACTAGCATTTTGAGCATTCCAATGTGTAATCTGCAGGACTCTCTCACTCCTTGCAATAAACCTAGCATTTCAGTGCCAAGCGCATTAAATGCTGATAGCACCTCCACATTCCCCCAGCCTTACAGAGATGCAACTGATAGATAACACTGTGTCAAGTTTATAGCACCCGTCCTCTGCCAAGTCGCTTCAGTCGTATCTGACTCTTAGAGACCCCATGGACTGGAGCCCGCCAGGCTCCTCTGTCCATGGGATTCTCCAGGCAAGAATACTGGAGTGGGTTGCCATTTCCTGCTCCATTATTTCCAACTCCATTATAGTATCTGCACATTCTTAAGTGCTTCTCCTAAAACAGTCCTGCCCTGGTTAAGAAATATTGCATATATCAAAAGCTCATGTATTAGGAGGAAATGATGAATAATAAGACTCCCAGATGTCTCGTGAAATTCTTTGACTTTCACTCTGTAATTCCCTAAGTGTGCAGTGGCTCTTCTTGAAGCCTAGTGGAAGAGCTTCTGATCTTTATACTTCCATTGCCAATGTGTGTTCAGAAATGAACAATGAACAACACTAGGAGCTGTAACTGGAAGTGAGATCTTTTTATACCTCTTTGGTTTTTAACTTGTGGATTTTTATACCTATTGTGGATTTGTTGAGAAACGCACACAAGGATGACATTATTTATCACCTATTAAATATAATACGGACATGAATTTGACCAAACTCTGGGAGATAGTGGAGGACAGAGGAGGCTGGTGTGCTGCAGTCCATGAGGTTGCTAAAAGTGGGACACGACTTAGGGACTGAACAACAATGACCATTAAATATAAGTACCTTTAATGGTTCTGATAAGAGATCTTAAGTGGAAGAGTTGGAAAATTCATTTGTATGTTAAATATCCAGTCTTATCTTTTAACAGTCCTCAGTGAATAAGCCAAATAAGAAAATGTTTCTTTATAGTTATATAAGGATATTGTAAAGCCATAATCCAAGTTTGATTACACAAAATGTGAGAAATTACTGTATATATGAGTGTGTTTCTTTAACCAAATACATACCACCTTCTATGTGCCAGGCACTGTTCTAAGCACTTTACATATATTTATTCAGCTAATCCTCACAGCATCCTAACGTAGACCTAGTCCCCAAATAAGATCTGTTTCCTTATCTATAAAATGAGGAAACAGAAATGGAGTGTACAATCACACAGCCAGCATAAGGCAGAGTAAGAATTCCCACCCAGGCAGGCAGGACCCATAGTCATTTTATTCACACCTCACTATTATTCTGCTTCCCTACAGCACAGGGATAACAAGGGAACAGATCATTGTGAAATCCAAGTTTAGGATTTTGGCCAACCAGAAGAAAACCCAAAGTTGCCACTTGCAAATCAGATGTTGTTTTGCTGCATCTGAAATAACAAGGCTTCTAGACATCTTTCTGTAGGAATTTCACGAAAATCTTGTTTTCCCAGGCCCTGGTTTTATAACCTCAAATATCCAAGAGAAAAAATACAGTAGTCAAAAGAGCTATATATTTGCCTTCTCTTTTTTATTAATATAAGATGGTCTCACATATATGAATTTTAATTTTTAACAGTTAAGCTTAAACAATAAGTAATAGCAAAGTTAGAGTTTTTTTTCTTTAAACAAACCTGCCCCACATTTTAGGAAAACCCTGTTTAGATGTTCCATATGCTCTTTATCAACTAGTGGTTTGAGCAGCTCCACTAGGAATAGAGAATGGTGATGGAAAAAACTTTGAACACCGTTTTAGTCCCAAACAGAAAAATTTTCCTTTCAGATTGAGATTTTATGTGTCTAAATAAAATTAGTTCCTTCTCCTAGAAGCCAGAATATTACCCTCGCTATACTGGAAATGATAATAATTTTATGTTCATTTTCACATATATGATTCCTCTTTCCTTATAATCCATCAAAACAAAATTACTTTTATTGTGGGTATATGACTGGACTTCCACTGTGAATGATATAATAAAGCATTTAATCTTGTATTCCCAACTCCTAAAAGAGTACCTGGAATTTAGAAAGTACTTGATTTATGTGCGGAATAAATAAATTATAGGAAAATGGTGAAAAAAAGGAAAATATGTCTTGATCAAAATATACAAGTAAAATATGCTTGGATACTTATTATATTTGTCATTTAAACTGGTTTATATAAAAATAAAATTCTTGTTGGTGACACTAGATTTCACATTTCTATTTTCTATTTTGGGGGATAGGAATGAGCATGAAAATATCATCCAAATTTATAACTGATAAATAATTAAAGCTCTGTTGTTTGCTAACACTTTATATTGAGTAACATTTTACTTAAGTCAGCATTATTCTATATAGACTTTACATTTAAGAAATACTTTCTTCTAAAATTTCAGGGTCAATACAAACTGATATGTCAGTGTGAGAACCCAGTCCTTGGTGTTTATTTTTTATTGACTGACAATACATTTGCCATTGTAGGTTGATGCCAAATACATATGAACAATGAGCCTTGCTTTAGAAAGCAAGGGTCTTGCTGTGCAAGAGTAAAGTAATAACTGAACATGGAGGGGAAGGGTGTAAATGTGGAAAATCTCAAAATGAGAGAAAATATCAAATTTTACTTTTTCAGTATTTTTTTCAGAGCAAACTTTAGCATCCATTCCTCCTCCTAAAATATCAAGTAACTATCATGCCAGTTTTATTTGAAAATTACCTCTCTCCCACACTTAGCAATGCTGTTTAGAAGGGACAGTCCCTACCCTAAGCTTGAGAGACGTGGGCATGATTGGGTTAAGCCAGGCAGTGGGACCCTTCTGCTGGCCACAGTTTAGGCTTAGGCATACACATTAAGCTATCAGAGACAATTAGGGATGAGTAGACATTTGCTGGAGGTGGACCTGATGCTATGAGAGCATGGGTCTTGGAGCTCAACAATAGCTTTCTGTGATGAGAGAAGCTATCACAGAAATGGGGGTGAAGCTGACTTACAGGATGCTGATCACAAAGACGGACACTATGAACATGGGTAGCGTCCTTAATCAAGCCACATCTAAAGCCAAGCTCCCCCCTGGACTTTCAAATCTAGCACCTAATAACCTATTGCATTCCTCTGTTTAAACCAGTATGGGTTGAATTATGACACTTGCATTACGAAGAGTAATAATGAACAGAATAATGCAAGTCAGGCTACTTTTCAGGCAGAAGAACAACGTGGAGAAAATGTGATGGTCATTCTAAAGTACTTTGCAAAATAAAGTGGGAGAATGATCATACAAATTGAGAAATATTGCTTCTAATTATAGTTACATTGTTGTTTTTTTTATTTGAAAAATGCTTTGACTTACTGTTATGTAAAGAACTGAAATGGACATATATGTTTGATTTGTCTAAAAACTGTTGTGCTTTTTCAATATTGTTGTTTAGTTGTTAAGTCACATCCAACTCTTTGTGACACCATGGATTGTAGCCTGCCAGGCTCCTCTGTCCATGGGATTTTCCAAGCAAGAATACTGGAGTGGGTTGCCATTTCCTTCTCCAGGGGATTTTCCCTATCCAGGGATCAAACTTTTGTCTTCTGCTTAGTAGGCAGATTCTTTACCACTGAGCCACCTGGGAAGCCCTGTTTCAATATTACCTGACTTTAAACTACATTCGAAGTAGTTGGAGAGAATAAATGTTTAATGCTTTGCCCAACAAAATCAAAAAGATGAATTGTTTCTATAGATCTATGAACTCTAACAGTGGGCTTCCTCTCTTTCCCCTCACCCTAGGCCTGCCTCTGAGAGGCACAAACTGTGGTGTTTTAAAACAAAACAAAACAAACAAAAAAGGAAAAGTAATTTATGTTGACAACTGAATGTCCTACTTTACACTTTTTATTTTTAAGAGGTAGGGATGTTTCAAGGTTTGCAGAGTGGAGCTTGTCACTTTCAGTTAAGTTCAAATCCAGCATAGTAGGCTGAAGAGGAAATTTAGATTAGCATTAACATTTTTAAGAGAAATTTATGATTTACAGTGGAAAAAATTGTCTTAATGTTAATTTTCAAGGCAGTTGCTTTAGAATGTGCTTCACATGTTCCTCATTTGTCTTCCACAACTTTGGAGACACTGCAGACTTTGTCACAAAGTCCAGCACAGGGCCAAGGACCTGACTCAGTGTGGCCACTTGGATCTCCCCTCCCTGCATATACCCCTCAAGTCCCCTTTGTTTTCATTCCTATTCTTTTTCCCCTTTCCCTCATCTTCTCGCTCTTCCTCCCTTTTGACCAACTCCCATTTTCTTTTAGTTAAAGGAAATAGAGAAGGAAATAGACTTGGTATCTGGGAGTAATGAGATATTACTGATGGAGGAAGAGATTCCCCTCCTCATCACCATCAGTGTTCTGCCACCACTGAAAGATACTAGAATTAGTTTGTACTTACCATTCTAATTTTTCTCCTCTCATTATCATCTATTTAATATTTTTAAATTGTAAAATATCACACACACACAGAAAATCACGTGTGTGTATGTTTGCTCAGTCATTTCCAACTGCTTGCCACCCCATGAATGGTAGCCCACCAGGCTCTTCTGTCCACGGGATTCTTCAGGCAAGAATACTGCAGTGGGTTGCCATTTTCTTCACTAGTGTATCTTCCTGACCCAGGGATTGAACTCTCTTCCCCTCTATCTCCTGCATTGGTTGGCAGGTGATAGAGCCACTGAGCCACCTGGAAGCCCCACATAACACATTTACTGTCATTACCTCTTCAATTGATTGTTACTGGATTCTGCCTCCATCCCTCAATGACCCTGCTCTGCTAAGGATCAGCATGACTTATCTGTAAATATTATATTGATAACTATATTTTAGTTTTCAAAGTTCTCTTTAGTTCCTTTTCAAATCTGCTTGATCTTTAAGTCTCCTATTTCTTGCTCATAGTTTAAAGCCTTCTTTGTATAAGCTAAAGTTTGCTCCGTTTGCATTCTATAGCAATTGCCATAAGTAGAGTCTCGCTGCCCTTGGTTGCTTTTGCTGGTTCTTACTTAAAGTGCCTTGTGAGATCTTGTTCTTTGGAACTTTATCCGTGGAAATTTTTTGAGGATGGTGTTAAAGTTGTATCCCTTCAGAGAGGATTTATGTTCATTCCTACCAACATTCTGCAACCCACACCACCTAAATTAAATTGTCAGCTGGATGGTCTGGGGATAGACAGAGTAAATTCATATTGGAAACCTATACAAGTCAGGCTCATGTTTACAGATTCTCAGGAAAGATATTTCTGTTCCTCTCACCCAGTAACAGGGTCAATACAGGAGAGCTTTCTTGTTGTTCCTCCTGTGCCACAAAGTGAAAAGTGAAAGTCTCTCGGTCATGTCCGACTCTTTGTGACCCCATGGACTGTACAGTCCATGAAATTCTCCAGGCCAGAATACTGGGTAGCCTTTCCCTTCTCCAGGGGATCTTCCCAATCCAGGGATTGAGCCTGCCTCCCGCATTGCAGGTGGATTCTTTACCAGTTAAGCCACAATGGAAGCCCCCTGTGCCACAAGTTTATTTCTAATTTCTTTTCACTGAAGATGTAAGTCTTTTTGTGGTCCCAACTTTATGGGACCTTTTCTCCTCTCTCTCTGGCTTTTATTAAATAATTCTTTACTGTAGTTATTTGAGTGGATGATGCTGCCCCATGCCTTTATTGTGAAATGCTTGAGAACAGAACTTTTATCTTAATCATAAATATAGTGCCCTGTATGGTACTGATTCATTCTTTCAGCCAATCTTTACTGAACACTTTCATGCCAGGACTATTTTGTATTCTGGATATACAAAAATTGTCAAGGCTTTCAAAGTCCTTGCTGTCCTGGAGCTTAAAGTTGTTAGGTTTCATTGGAGGTATTACAAAAAAAGCACTAGTGAAACAAATTATCCAGTGATGAATAGTAAGAGGAAAGAAGATATAACTGTCAGCCACAAAAGAGGGTAAGGTTACATTTACAGAAATAGCAGCAAAAAGGACTGAGAGAGTTAAAATCAGCTACCTAAGGAGGCATTCTAGAACCAAAGCTAGATTCAGAGTGTCGGATAGGACTCTAAAGGAGAATAAACTGGCTTAACTGGAATAGAAAAGTCTAGAAGTAGAAAGCTAAGCAATAGCCCAACAACACTGGTAGTGTTCTTGAATATCTGGCTTTTTACCACAGCTCTTCCATGTGTACATACATCATTTAAGAGCACTTGCAAATAAGATGATGACAATGGCTCTGAGGGGTACTTCCTCCTTCTCCAAGCTTCTCCCTCAGAAGATGGGGACCTGCTCATCTCGGGCTGCATTTCAGTCCCCTAGTTTTAGTCTTACTCCTTCAAACATTTACACTTGCTTTTCTACTTTTGTGTGTCTTCTCATTCTCTATTTTTCTGCTATTCTTTTAAATTTCCTGAGTAACAAGGGTGATAATAATTCTAAAGAGATGACTCTTCGGGGGCCCTTAGATAGATAGCTTCAGGATGGGGGTTGCTTTTATTAGAAGCTTGGGACTTTCAGACCCATCTTCCAACCTTGGGGTAAAGGAAGGCACTGGAAATAAAGTTAATCATCAATGGCCATTGATTTAACCAGCCATGCCTGCTTATAGAATTGAACCTCCATTAAAAGCCCCTAAGCAACAGGGTTCAGGAAGCTTTCAACCTGGGAAGCACATCTGTGTACCAGGAGGGTGGCCCACCCACCCTCCACCACCTCCTAAGGCTCCTATTCTTAGGACCCTTCTGGACCTTACCCTTCATGTCACTACATCCGACTGTCCATTTGTAGCCTTTATAATAAAGTGTAATAGAACCTGGGGGGTTGTGGGAACCCCCAGCTTTGTAGTCAAGTCAGACAGAGGTGAGAGTAACCTGGGGTCCTGATACTTGCCACTAACATCATAAGTGAGGGCGGTCTCGTGGAGCTGAGCCCTCAAGCCTGTGGGGTCTGGCTCCACTAGTTAGGGTCAGAACTGCAGGACATCTAGTTAGTGTCAGTTGGAGAAGCTGTGCTGGAGAAAACACTGTATTTTGTTGTCAGGAGGGGAAAATACCCTCCAGGCCCCTACCAAACTTGATACCAATACTGTAATCATACCTTTAATAAACGTCATGTTGGAATCACATTCATTTGTTACTAGAAAGTAATCTGCATTCCTCATACTTACTCCCCAGATCCCACTGAAGATTCAACTAACTGCTTCACTGGCAAGAAGCCTTCCCAGTCCTCATCAAAATTTATCTTTCTCTTTCTCTCATATTTTATTTCTCTATGATGTATCTTTAATCAGGCACTTTCACAATCTGCTTTGTGTTAGAACAGGCAAGGAATGCACAAAGAACAACCAATTATGGAATAGGTACAGAGTACAGGGCCAGCATACAACATGCCTGATCACTACTCCTCCAAACTGTCAGCGTCATCAAAACAAGTGCATTCTGAGAAACTGTTACAGCCAAGAGGAGCCTAGAGAGATATGGAAACTCAATGTGACGAGATCCAGGAATAGAAAACAGTATTAGGTTAAAACTAAGGAAGTATGAATTAGTTACAGAAAAACAAACAAAAACTTATTATGTTAAGTTACATGGATAGAACATGTAAACAAACAAAATGTGTTATTCTTAAATAATATAGAAATTTAACATAATTAATTCACATATAAATTAATTTTTAAATGATTTATTTTTTATATAATTTATTTTTAAATATGTAGTAAATTTTATATAATTTAATCTTTTAACGATTAATTCACATATAAATCATTAGAAGTTTGACCAGTAAAAATCACTATTTGGCTACACTTTGATAGCTCTACAATTTACTTAAATGTAATAAATGGACTAAAGTAGTATGCATTTAAAAAACATGCAGTAGTTAAAAAGATTACCCTACCTTTACTCCTAAATTAGTAAAACACAAGTGTATGCAAGAGCAATCAATAGCATCATGAAAAAACATTTCTGAAGTTACAGTACCTTTTAAATATCTAACTTTTGTATGTTCATATAATTATGCTTTTATTAAAATGTATCTATTAAATGCAGTTTTTATGTACACCATTACCTGTAGTTCTATTTTCAAAAAAAAGGCAAGATTTACAAAAAAATTTATATTTCATACAACCTAAAAGGTATAATTATTTTACATACCACTAAGAAAGACAAATGCTGTCAACCAACTGTAAGACATGATTGATTATAAGAAGTATCCCAGTTTTGCAGGTATTAAAATGTTGATTTTTAAAAAACAGAACAAAATGATAAAATGTTCATTTTTAGAATCAGTGAAATACAGTAGCTTTTCTCATGGTGGAAACATTTTTATTACACATTGTGCCAATTTAATTGGTGAGTATAGTTTATGGTACTGAATATTTGTGTAGTGCAGGAGAAAACCCTTCATTCTCTAGTTTTTATAGAAAAATAATTTAGGTATTTCATATGGTAAGGCAACATATCTTATTAATGCAATGAGGGGAGATACAAACTCCCCTAAACACTAAAATAAGTTAGCAAATGGCCCCCAAAATCTGATTTTTGGGGAAACAAAAATTTAAAAAATGGAAATACTGTTCCCTACAAGTTGTCCAACAATAACAATAATTCTAAAAAATACAACCAAACTTTGTGAGTCAGCTTTGTGTTATGATTATTATGTTGAAACAGCTTACAATATATTAGTTTGGATTAGCTCACATAGATTATCAAGACTCCTATTGAATTCATCTTTTAAGTTACATTTTTTAAAACCAAAAAGGTAATTAAAAAAATCTGGGTTCTCTGTCAAAATAAATTAACACAGCAAGTTTATGTGCATTTCTCATTTAGAAAAAGATAGTATCTTTAAGATTTTATTCTGTTATATGACTTTAAAAAAAATCAATTGCTTCAATGGATTGAAAAAAAGAACTGTTTTCCTTAGGCTTTCTTTTCTTAGGTTCAAAAGTAATTGTGTTCTCTTGCTAAGTAAGTTCCGGATGATCAACATATTCTGAAATGTAGGAAAGAATTGGTATCTGTTGGTCTTAGAAGAAATTACACATGATTTGGTTTTAAGTTTAGCTATTAAGGTTTCTCTTGAGAATAAAAGCACTCTTGATAGTTACTTCACACATTAATGAGGCTGAGTCTCACAGGCAATTTTTTCTCTTCTAATTTAAGAAAAAAGTTAAATGTTCCAAAATCTCACTGATTTCTTTAATATCTGTATAGTAAGTCTAATATATATCATATCCCCAGTGATTTAATTAGCTACAATGATATTAGCCATTCATTACAGAGTCACTGTGGACATACAAAAACCCAAAGGTCTATGTTTGAAGTTCTAGTGATATTCATAAATTACACCTAAAATTCCGTAAAGGAACTATACTAAGTATGTTCATATCCATCTTTAGGTTAACCAAAAAATGTGGAAGACAGTATGCCTTACACATTTCGTTATGCATTTATAGCACCTTTTGTTTCTGACTTTCTAAATATACTAAACAAGCACTCTCTTGACATGGGTACACAAGCCAGACAAGTTTGGGGCAACCTAGACCAGGAGGAAGAATGGAGTCAGGAACAAGGAAGGGCTCCAGTGCCCCCCACCCCCAGTGATTTCTATGTAGAAAGGATGTTGGCCACCCTGGTAACCAGAGGGAGGCAGGCATGGTTGGGTCTACTTCTTCCCCGAGATCTGATCTTTTGATCAGAAGAAAATTTAAAAGATGCCCTCATGATGACTATACCTGTCAGTTGCATGGAGCTACATTGAAGGATTTCTCTGAGCCTGATTTACAGTGATAGGCAGCTGCCTGGGGAATGATGCTGGTGGATGCATTCTCGGGAATGACACACATTCAGCTAAAGGTGGTTTTAAGGAAGCCCTTGGCGGAGAGTGTCATAGATTCCTGCAATCTGGAGGTCCGAGCAGGTGGTGGGGGCGGGGGTTGGTGTAAAGAGGACTTCCGCTTCCTGCAAGTGCTGTGATCCCTGTTCTTGCCTCAGATAACAGTGTTTGGTTGGGTCTCTGCCAGCTTCCTTTGGGAACTCCCTCTGAAAGGGCTATTATACATCCCCAAATTGGTATTAAGGATCACACATGCCTGGTACATAGCAGACATTCAGGATATGAACTGGGAACACTCCTTGTCCTCCAGGAGACAGAATCTCAGTAAGGGTCCTCCCACCTGTATCAAGCAAGCAGGTGCTGGGCTGGACTCCGGTATGGAGTGGGATTGGGATTGCAATCCGGCCCTCGGAGGTGCAGTCTGGAGGAAGCCCCTACCCGTGGCCACTAGGCCACACTGTCGGAGCTGAGAGAAGCAGCTTCTACTTCCTTCTTGGCCGCCTAGTGACTGTGTGACCTGGGGCAGATGAAAACCCCTTCTCAGGGTCTTGGTAGAGAAACCATCTAATTTCTCTTCTAAGCTGGGAAATTTGAGAGTGAAAAGGGCATTGTAACACACCGGACAACCACATAAACCAGGGATGCTGCTGAGCAAACCAGGCCCAGTGACCCTGGACTCATCATTACGTGGGGGACTGTGCTCACAGTACTTCCTGACTGGGTGCCAGTCTGCTCCTCCAGTCTCCCCCGTTTACACAAGCAGTTTGCATTTCTGCCTTTAGCATACAAGCTCATCATCTCACAGGGATGCCTTCAGCTGCTTGGAAGAACCCATTCCTCTGGGAGCCCTGTTATCCCAGACCACTGCTAAAGCAGCGACTCCCCCCACCCCCATGTTGTGACTGCTGGCTGAGACCTTATGCTGAATGATGGCACACACTGTGTTTTTAAGGGCTGAGGGATTCAGCACTGCCCTCTCCCTTGTGCAGGCACCCCAGCGAACATTCCCAGTGATAAGGCAGTGCCCTAGACCTCAACAAGGATGCTCAGGCCTCCTGGAGGTCTGCACAGAGCCACCATGACAGAAGGGCTGTGACTCATTCTCCAGGCCAAGCCTAGAGACCAGGGGTTGTCAGTGAACAGCCCTAGGTGCCCAATAGTGGCGTTTATGAATGCTTGGAGTGTGCCCATTTAGCCTGCAACCCTTTTACATATGAACAAACTTGGGGTTCAGAGAGGTCTGGAAAGTTGTCAAGGTTATCTAAGGAGAAGACAGAAGCTGGTATTTGGACAGAGGACCCTGTTGGGCTACACAGTCCATGGGGTCACAAAGAGTCGGACACAACTTAGCTACTGTATAGCAACAATCACCCTCATTCTGCTTGGCCAGAGTTTCACAAAGTGTTGTTGCTTAGTCGCTAAGTCATACCTAACTCTTTGCGACCCCGTGGACTGTATCCGCCAGGCTCCTCTGTCCATGGGATTTCTCAGGCAAGAATACTGGAGTAGGTTGCCATTTCCTTCTCCACGGATCTTCCTGGATCAGGGATGGAACCTGCGTCTCCTTCAGTGGCAGGAAGAGGCTTTACCACTGAGCCACCAGGGAAGCTCTTCACAAAGTGCACCAAGGATATATATATAATTTTGGGTTACAGATGGTTATTTTTTAAAAAGTTTATATTTATCTGAACTAGAAAGAAACTGCAGCTAGCACATAAGACATGATTTTGCTTAGGATGGAGCTAAAGCATATGTTTAAATGAGAAAAGGTCAACTTTGTGAAAGTATTAGTAAGTGGACCTAGTACTCCTGAAGGAAGGCTAAATTTGGAATGTTGGTCCTAGCTTTGATTTGTAGGATGTTGTGTGGCTCTGGCCACAGCACTGGAGGCAGAGGGTCTCTGAGATTCTGACCTAAATATCTGTGCCCTGATTCATGTCTGCTGTGCCACTTTGTCCATGATCTTACCTAAGCCAGGAAAATGCATAATGAAGTGACCAGAGGGTTCAGTGTGAAGCCAGATTGAAAACAAAAAAGAATCCCAGAACAAGAGTGCCATTATAATCCTATAATTCTGCTTGAATTGACTGTGGCACTGATCTGGGCCTTGCCAACTCTATTATATTTACCGAGCACTCAAAGGTTTCCAGTCAACTCCTATATTATTCTCTGAAATTGAATTATGAAATAGTAAATATTCCCAAACACAATTTTTTTTAAAGTATACTCACAGTTGCCAAACACTTTCCATTTGGTCTGAGTTCTGTTAGTCTTAGAAATCCTTTAAAAAAATAAGCACTTTTATAAATGGAAAATTTATCAACTTCCATTTATAAATTTATTTAAAAATAAATTTGTGGATACTTTACAGTGCATAAAGCCAAATGAGAGCACATAATTTCTGGGCTTCTTAAACTAGGATACATGTTAGGAGCATGGGGCTTAACCAAGATAACACAATGTGTTGTCCTAGAGAATATAATTAATATAACAATACCTGCTAAAGGAAAAACTTTTTTGAATTACAATTAATTATGGAATTAGAATGCACCATTTATATCATTGTTATAATAAAACAGAATTAAACCATTTCAATGTCATTACTGAAAGAAGTGTGAGAAGTTTTTCTTAGCAAAAAAGCTCTGTGTATGAAAAATGCAAAGCAGTATTCAAACATGTCATTTCCAGGTTGCAGAATCCCTTTGCCTCCACGAAGCCAAACAGCTTCAGGCCTTATCTGCATAAAGTTTCATTTCCTCAGGCCTTTTGAGAAGATGAAATATGTACTAATAATAATGTATGAATTCTCTGAAAGAAAATACATTCTTAGAGGTTGTCTGAAAAGGCCTCTCTCAAACTTAAAATTTCTGCTTTGTCAAAAGGCAGAATTCTGAGCTCTAACAGTCCTCATGAAGGACTGTCAGAGCTTCTAAAATCTCAAATCAATCACAACAAACCTCCCTATATATGGCTGAACATAATTAATGTAAACAGTCTCCTGTGACATTTCTTTTGCTCTGATTTCCTACTGATCTGTGTTAGTTTAGTTTGATATATTAAGTCTTCTGCTAACTGCTATTTTATCTGCTTTCGCTGAGATATTTTATTACTTCAGTGAATGAGGCCAATATTAGTAACAGATTCTATGAACAAAGCCACTATGTATGTTATTTTATTAGCAGGCCTGGAGCAAAGAAATTACAATTTCTTTCCCATTTCCTTTTATAATTCAAACTAAGATGTCTTAAATATGCCTGCATACCCCATTGTGCCTAGCAGTAGATGGTCAGGAAAAGACTTCTAAATTGGATTAACCTTCCAGTTTTCACTGAAATACATTATGATTGTATCTCAGCTGAATCTAGTCACTTGCATCTCTTTTAACTCACCTCCCTTTAAAATGTAGCTACATGAGGGATCTGCTGAGCACACTTCTGAAACTCATTACTCCTGCAACTCAATAACCCTAGCTAACACTCAGAGAACTTATTCTGAGCCAGGTCCTTTTCTAAGTCTCTATGACTTTAAAATCCATTTACTAACTCATGTACTCCTCACAAAAACTCCTGCAGGCAGGTATTATTCCTATCTTACAGATGGGTTAAGTAATTTTCCCATGGTCCCTCAGCAGTGTAGGCTGTTTCTCAGGTTTGATTTAATGTCAACCCATTGTTCATGTGATGGTCCCACAAATGCAATGTTTGCTTATATTCCCAGATTAGTTCTTACAGAAAAATTTGCTATATGAAAGCAAATGATGTACTGGGAAGCTTTAGAGTGTTTTATCAAATAGCTTATTAAAAACTACTGACATATCTCTACTAATAAAGGATCAAAATGACAGATTATACAATTTAACCCTCACTCTCTTCTAACAGCAATGATTTGGAAAATGAAATCTATTTATCTGGAAGAGTGATGGCACTCTTTCCACAACTATGAAGGAATGCTCCCTACTGTCACATGAAATGAAAGTGAAGCACAAGCCCTTTCCCTGAGGATGTTTTAACCTGATTTTCTTCTTCCTTCATTACACTCAGAGACAGCTAATCTGAACTGCTGATTGTCCAAATACTGTCGGTATAGAATGCCGTATTTCAGGCTTTAAACTATTTTCCTTAAGTTCTCTGCTTTCACAGTGAAATACATGTACTTCAAGTATAATCTTTGCTGAGTTCTACAATTTTCAGCAGGTAGAAAAAATCATAGAAATGGAAACTTACTCCCCCCTCCCACAACGTATTTCAGTTTGGAAACTGAAGTTCAGAGAAAGTCATAAAAATTCAATTTAAGAAAGATTTATTGATTGCCTATAGTGTGCATGGTCCTCTATTAGACAATGACATTCAGGCACAAAACAGACACAGGCGCCCTGGCCTCAGGTACCTTATGATCTAAATTAGTACAATACAGATTAGGAACAGTAGACAGACAAGGTACATGTCAACTTCCTAGAATCGACATTCAAGTGCAGTAATTTACGTAATCCAAAATGGCATCTAATTTTAAAGTCATTTATAAAATGCATTTGGCTTTGAAATCCACAGCACTTCAAAAAAGAAATAAAGTTCCACTGCAGATAAAGTCACAAAGATGCAAATAGACTGAAACTCTTAAGAGCATTATTAATGACTTTTGTTATTCTGGATCTTCTGTTTTCTTCTTATTATGGTTCGAAGCCTTCGCAATACGAGTTTATCAGACAGAAGCATGTCATCTTGTTGTTCTAGATAATCCAGTAAATTTTCGGTCCATTCAAGTGCAGCTTTATGGCTAATATGCTTCTCTGGATTCAATTCTGTTTTTCTAGTCTTACTGGAAGGCTTGGTCTCGGCAGGCCTGGCCTGGTCCTCCACACATTCACTGTCAGTTAGGACCTGACAGCTTGAATCGTTACTCCGAGAGTCAAACCACTGATCAATATTTTCAAGGTCAACATGTTCACAGTCTTCTGTGTTCTGTAAAACTGTTGCTAAGTTAGCTGCTAAAATGGCTCCTTCATCAATGTTCATGCCTGAATTCTCTTCAGTGCCAGGGAAAAGTTTTTTCCACGCTTTGGTTATGGTACTTGACTTTACCATGTTCCAAGCTCTTGACACTTCATAAATTGCATCTAACACTGTCAAATTCTTCCAGAACATTCTAGGGTCAATTCCTTCATCCATGTATTTCTGGAGAAGTCCTGCTCGGTAGTGTCTTTTTACTGTGGCTAGAACTCCTTGGCTCATAGGTTGAATGAGACTTGTGACATTTGGTGGTAAATATTTCACAATTATTCTGCCGTCATCTGAACTCAACAATTCTTCACTTGGATGCGCTGGAGGAAAGTCCAAAAGGAGCACTGCTTTTTCTAGAAGCCCCTTGGATTTCAAATGCTTCTGTACCTGTGGCACAAAATATTTTTCAAACCACTGTCTGAAAACAGAATGTTCTATCCACGCACTTTTTTGACTGAAATAAGTAACAGGAAGGTTTGAAAGGTCAGCTCCTTTGAATGCACGAGGTTTTTTCGCTTTTCCCACAACACAAAGATTAAGTTTGTGTAAACCAGTGGCATTTGCACAACACATAATAATGATTCTCTCTCTGCTTGATCGATAACCAGAAGAACTCTGCTCAGTTTCAAGAGCTAATGTCCTTGATGGTAAGCATTTCCAGAACAATCCAGTTTGATCAGCACCATAAATTTGTTCTGGTTGTAGACTCTCTCTCTCAACGAATTCCTGAAAGTTACCACAAAACTCACTGGCAGCAGTTTCATCTCCTTTTAATTTTGTTCCTTTACCAGCAGCCTTTGGAATACCATGGCGCTGCTTGAATCTAGTCAGCCAGCCAGAGGATGCATTAAAATCACCTTCCATCCCCAGAGCATCAAAAAAAAATTTGGCTTGTTTTGCACAAATCGTTCCCGACACTGGAATTCCATCTGTTTTCTGTTGGTTGAACCACTCTATCATAACTCTGTCAAGTTCTTCATATGTGGACGACTTCATAGATTTACGTTTGGATACCCCACTTGTAGGATCTGAACTGTTGGCATAGTTTATTATCCTTTCTTTGTTCTTTTTAATATCACGAACTGTGGATTCACCAATTCCATATACCACAGAAAGTTTTTTGAAAGAGATGCCCTCCTCCAGTTTCTTAATAATGTCAAGCTTGTCCTTAATTGTCAACACCACACGCTTTCGTTTCCCCAACATTGTATCTAATATTTTAAAAGGATTACTACAACAAGATCTTTAACAAGTTAGATTTGGACACAATGAGATTTAAAAAATGGTGTTTTAAGATCCCTTTCCTGCCCCACTAGGATCTAGATGGACAGTGCGTTGGCCAATTTTCAGGCCAAGCCTATGTGACTCTTTTCACTTGGCTCTTTTAAAATTTACAAACTTAAAACAACAAAGACTAGCTCCAATTAATCCTATCTTCTATCTCGCTTCTCCCAAATTTAAGATCTTTTCATGAACTGTGATCTCAATGGTGATGACAATCCCTACTGTATTAGCAAGGTCTCTAAAACAGTCCTACTGTGTACTTAATTGTTTTTGCCATCCTATGGGCGAGGCTCTATGTTAAAGGAACTAAGACACTGGTGGATGTATTTGGAGAAACGTGCTGGGGAACAAAGTTTTTCAGACAGGACTTGCAAACTTAATAGGAAATTATAATGGGAAAACTCACCCCCTGACTGCTGTCCTTGTCAGGCAGGGCACTGTATGGAATGCTGCCTCCCCAGGCAAGGACTGCTACAGGTTACGCAAGAGAGTGATTATGGAAATCATAGGCAAGCAGAAGGCAAGTTGAACAGAAGTGAGCAGTGCAAACACGGGTGAGAGTGGAGAAGCAAGAAACTTTGTACTTTAAAACACAAACTTCTACCTAATGTGTTTGGCAACTGAAAAGGGAAAAGGCTGACCAGAAGTAGTGTCACATGATTAAAGAAAGCATAAAAAAAAAACCAAAAAAAAACTTCATTGGCACAAATCAGGACTCATGGTATGGGGTGGAAGGCTCAGTGAAGATGTTACAATAATCCTGGTGAAAGATGATCCTCGATGGGCCAACAGAAGCAGTTCTTGTCGGGGGCTGTATAGGCACTCCAAGCCTCCGAAAACCTAAAGGAAAATACCAAAAACATTTTTCGTTCAATATCAGGGTCTGTGGCATTACCCACACCTATCCTGCAACTGTGTTGAGAAAATTAACGCCTCCTATGAATGTGATGGCTAAATACAACAAACACTGCTTTGGGGCATTACACACACAGTGTCAAGGAGCGGGACCTGAATTGCCTACCTCCTGAAATTAAGAGGTCAGAGAGCAGCCGTGTTAGCGAGGGCCTTTCCCCGCAGAAACGCGGGACGTCTTTGCTCACGGAGAGGGAGCCCGGATTCCTCCGTGGACGCCAGCAACCAGGATGTCACCACCGAAGCCAGCCAGCGAGGGAGCGGGCGCTTGGCCCGGGGGACACCAGTCCGCGGGCCGGGGGCATCGCTCTCTCCTGACTTCGCGGCGACCAGACCGAGCTGAGAGCAAATGGAGTCTCCCGAGGGAGGCTGACACCGGCGGCGCGGCGGCGGCAAGCAGCGAGCGTCGCCGCCGGAGCCGGAAGGCGGGGGATTAGGGGGCACGCGCGCGCCCCCGCAGGAACGTTGTGTCGGCGAGGGGGCGGGGCCTGCGCGGGCGAGCGCGCGCGGCCTGGGGGCGGGGTCTCGGGCGAGCGGGTGGGAGGAGGCGGGCCCAGCCTCCTTGGAGACTCCGGGCGCCGCGTGGGTTCTGCTAAGGGCCGGGTTGCTCCAACCTGCAGACTGCTTCGCCCGCCAGCAGGGAGCGGTGCAACCTCACCTTGTCTTAGCCCTTTTCCCAGTGTCCCGGCTCTGTGGGCGAGGCTTCCCCCTACTCTTACGGGGAATAAAAATCGCACCCTCGGAGGGCTCGCGGGAAAGCTGCGCCGCCTCGGGTGCCTTGAGCGGGGATGCGAATGGGGCAGGGCGAGCGCACGTGGAGCTTGTTTACAAATAGCTGCCCGGGCGTCCGCGTCTCGCAGCGCAGACTCCCGGGAGTCCCCAGCCCGCCCGCCAGGACAGGACGAACCGGAGCAAGAATCCCGGGTCAAGGTATAAGCGGGGGGACACGGCTGCTGGCCGAAGGCAGGGAGGCTGGCTCCCTGTGGGGAAAGGGGTCAGGCGAGGACGTAGGGCTTAGCTCTGCAACGTCCATCCGAGCGAGCCCCGGAGAGGTGGGGGCGCCGCCGAGGGCCGTCAAACTGCGTATCGGGTCTCCTTCCTGCTCCTGGGTTGCTCGTGGGTGAAGTCTGAGTCTCTGTAGAAGAGACTCTGTGCGAAGCTGACGGAGCCTGGGAGACGCGAGAGCCTGTGGGAAGCTCCCTTGTGAATTTCATGCCTCTCCCTTCACTCTCTCTGCTTCTAGGTAGTAGTAAGGGAATTGCAATTTAACAAAGACTCCCTTGGTTGGTTTGAATCCGAGATACACTACGTTTCTATTTGGGCGTTTTAAATGGATCAATCGCGGGCACCTGTGCCCTTATAACCGCTGCGATAGACCGTGCCTTGCCGGCGTTGCCGGACTCGCTTCCCCGCAGGGCCGGGAGCCTTCCCTAGAGAAGTGAGCGGCTACACAGTCCTGCGTGGCACCTGTTTACCGAGGGCACGCCTGTAGTCTGTGCTTTATTATTCTTTTTTTGTACAATTTGAAAAAAATGCAAGCGTCTTTTAGTTAAGCCTCTCGAATTTCTGGACATAAATGCCTAGCCTTTTTCGTTAACATAAGGTAGCATAGTAATTAGTCATTTATTTGCAAAGGCTACTTTGTTGCCAGAATGTTTCAAAAGGGAACTGACCTGAGCAGCCTTACAGCGGAGATGATTTTAAGGCTTCTGACTCTCTGACTTCCTTGCCCAAACGGCTCATTTTCCTTCCTCAAAATCACAGCTTTGCCCCATCTGACGTGTTGGAGAATCTTTGATCCCCTAGTTATACTGAAGTTGTAAGTGGTTTTTGACAAATGTCTGCTTTTCCTCCCCCTCCCCACATCAACCAGTCAGTCTTGGTCCAGTATAGTGAATAAAGTGAAACTTGGTGCTAGTTTAGTATCATTTTTAAAAGTTTGCCTCTTTTCTGTGATAGTCATGGCAGAGGTGTTTTAGTCTCTAAGTTGTGTCCGACTCTTGCAATCCCATGGACTAGACTAGCCTGCCAGGTTTCTCTGTCCATGGGATCCTCCAGGGAAGAATGCTGGAGTGGGTTGCCATTTCCTTCTCCAGGGATAGTTATAAGAATCGTGAAAACAGGTGTATCTGAGGTATGAAACGACATTCATTACTCAGAAGGAAAGGGAGCTGACATTACATGTAGCCAGAAGTAAGCCTGGTTTTCCCCCCTCACAGCCTACTGGTCCCCTAATATTTAAATAAAATGAACTCTGCCTCTTAACCTCTATCTCGCTCTATCTCTGGGGTTTCAGTTCCTTCCAGACACCACTTGGATCTTCTCTGTTTCTGCTGAATTCTCCAGTTTGCTGTTGTCTTATCTCATAACTGTTCTCTTTTCATCACCTTGTGTAAGTTCAAATTTGGAACATAGCCCACACTTCTTGTTTTCCTCAGAACACTACCTCATAGGAGACGGTTGTCTGCCCAAGCCAGCTTTAGACAAGATTTTTTTCATCTAACAGACTTGTTCCTTTTTGTTGGGGAGAGGGGTCACTAATTGCAGTAGATACATCAATACATTAGCTACAAGAGTAGGGAGACCTTAAAATAGAATGCATGTTAGCCTTGTTTTATTAAGAACTGACTGGCCACAGGGAACTTCTTACTGCCAGCTCTTTCCATTGAGTGTCACAGCCTTGCTCTGTCTTGCTGTGTCATCCTTCCCATTTCTCTCCAACGTTTTTCTGTCTCAGGCTCCCTTCTGTCCTTCTCTCTCAGCTACCTGTGAAATCTTACAATTCTTCTTCCTTTATTACACAGAGCAATTTTATATTTTGTATCTGTTTTCCAGTTGTCCCTTACCCTAATCAAAGGACTCTTCACTCCTTGTGGAATTTTGCCAGTAGTATTTCTTTCCTTCTGCATATATGCAGTCTCTCCTAAATCCTTCTAATAGTACTTCTAATAGTAAAGTTTATGTTACCTCTGTTTTATGTACAAGGATGCAAAGCCTAAAGAAATGTATGAATGTATCAAATGTAGGTTGTTGAATGGAGATTAATCTGACTCTGAAGCGTGTTCTGCCCACACTATCACACCTGAAGTATTAACTCAAGCACATGAAAAGAGGAAAGTATCCTTGTGAGTTTTTTTTTTTTTTTTGAAAAATTAAAGTCTCGGTTTATTAAAATGAAACTTTTGACAATAACCTACCAAAAAGGCATTCTTGCTTGAGAGTACTTCTAAGTCTGCAACTGAGTTCATCAGACACAGCATTTGGTTTATGGAATGTGGGTTTTCTTAAAACTACTCCAAATCACCTGAAAGTGGCTTATGTTTCTGACCATTTACAAGCCCTAAATTTATTCTTTATGCATAATAGTATTGCAGTAGAATAGGAAACCTCTAGAGTAAATTCTTGATTTTATAGGAATTGCATTTTAGGTTTCCATTTAGTTCATCACTAACCTTATGCACTTGAAGTTTTTGTTAAGATACCTGAAATTAACTACTCCAGTAAGCTTAGGATGAGGACATGTTAACATCATTCCATATGTATTAAACTGATTTAATATCAAGTCGTTATTTCTTTGTTAATTGAAAATCTTACTGCCAGTGGGAAATCTGTCACTTAAAAAAATGTACTGTTACCTATTTTAAGGGACATAAAATATTAAGGGGAATTTTCAGCTAAAAAATTCGGGGGTGTGTTTTAGTGCTAACAAGCTGTAAAACAAGCTCTAGCTGGGAGTCAGGTAAAACTTATTATAGGATTTGGGTAAGGTGATTTTTAGAGAGGTTTAAAGAAAGTGAAGAGTCAGTTCTTGGTTGGGTGCTATTAGAAAGCAGAGGCAATTTGGCTATTAGACATCTTCATTTTTACTCCAGAAGCCAGAGGAACAGGCTAGAGTCCTCATTGGAGAAGAAGCAGTCATCAATAAAATGAAAGTTTGTACTTTGAAGTCTCTTTCAGCTGTAAAGTTATTTTACTGTATATTGTAGATGAAAGCTTAAATTATTCATTTTTATTATAAAAGTTTTCTTTTAAATAGTTAAAGGTGGGAACACTTTCCCACTTAAATTTCTTGACACAAGTGTGAGGTCAGATTGCTCATTGGAAAGTCCTTTTCCTTTAAAAAAAGAAAAGGTTATGATACTGAAAGGTGGCTTATATTCGTGTTGTATAGATGCTCGGTAGGCTTCTAGGACTTCCCTTGTGACTCAGCTTGTAAAGAAGCTGCCAGCAATGCGGGAGACCTGGGTTCTATCCCTGGGTTGGCAAGGTCCCCTGGAGAAGGGAAAGGCTATCCACTCCAGTATTCTGGCCTGGAGAATTCCATGGACTGTATAGGGGTCACTGTATAGGCCATGGGGTCACAAAGAGTCAGACATGACTGAGCGACTTTTGCTTTCAAGGGGCTTTTAAACTTAATTTTGTTTTCCATGTTTCTTGGTTGGCTGGCGGTAGATTTTTAGCTGATTGGCAGCATAGGCACAGATAAGAGAATGAGTTCCTGGGAGGGTAGAAAAGATTTAATAGGGTCAGAAGAGAGAAAATTGCTGGTGGAAATGTTAGGAAAGTGTGTGGATATAAATTGAAGAACCAGTGAATTGCTGATTGATGTCAGCAATGTGGGTGGGGAATTTGAGTGAAATTACATACTGCCCACCTTCCGTTTCCAAACTTGCCCAGTGTCCAGCTGGTCTCTAAAGGAGCCCACAGTTCTGTCAGGTGGATCAAATCAGGTTTATTGAGAGCCTCAGGTGCCTCCCTCTCCCTCTCCCTGGCAAGTGAAGCTTCACGATTTCAGGCTCCTCATTCTTCTTTAGCCTACAAAGTCTTCTCCTTCTTCTGTTAATCTGTACATCTTTCAAGTTCTAGTTTGTCCCCAAAGCTGAGTTTTTCAAGGTTCCTCAGACCTTATGGATGAGAATCACCTGGGGTGTGACTTATAGATTCTGGCGCCCACTCCAAGGATGAAGCTCAGGAATCCTTATTTTCAGTGAGCATCACAAGTGATTGTAATAGGCTAAAGATTGAAAGCCTTATACATTGACAACCACTGTGAATGAGATTCCTCTCTTAAAACATTCTTTTGGGAGAGTTTTTCTTTTCCCTTCCCCTCCTACCTTCTTAAATTATATGCAATATTTGAAGGAAAACATAAAATACAGAAAAACAAAAAGGGAAACAAACATACCAATATTCAGAAATAACTACACTTAATATTTTGGTGTGTATCCATCCTCTTTCATCAGTATAATTATTATATATGTAATGTGTATATGCATATTTCAGTAAAAATTTGAACTTATGTACATAAAATTATATACATGTGTTTATTAACACATTATAAATATTTTAGATATTGTTGATTCTAATCAACCAAATACTGTCAGAAACACATCTTTGCCCTGTTGGGCTTACTACTGCACAGAGTCTCAGAAAAGAGGGAGTCAGGTAGAGCTTATTATAGGATTTGGGTAAGGTGGTTTTTAAAGGTTTAAAGGAAGTGAAGGGTCTGTTCTTGGATGGGTGCTGTTAGAAAGCAGAGGCAATTTGGCTATTAGGCATCTTAATTTTTACTCCAGAAGCCAGAGGAACTGGCTAGAGTCCTTGGAGAAGAAGCACTAGTCACTCTTGCTAACTTGGAGAGGAGGATGTTTGGTCATTTTTGTGGTAACATAGCTTTCCCCTTCTTTCCTGGTTAGATTTTCTGTTCAGGCAGGATTAAAGAGTAATCTTGTTTTTGTCTTGTTTGATTTCAGTCATGGAGAATCCTTCTCTAATGTCTATGAAATTAATTACATTCCTCAGGGTAACACCATATTTACCTTGTTCAAAGCTTTCAACACGTACTCAAAGGCTCCAAGATTCAAAAAAAGTTTAAATAGTAATTATTAATTTGTTCAACCTTGAAGCTATCTCTAATGCAACTGGGTAGTCATTGTAGTTCAACCTTGTGAGATTCCCTTATGCTTGAAGATGATAGTTATTAACGCCTTGTGATGGTGTTCGTGAAACTCAGTTTTGATCAATTTTAGAAGTTTTTATCACCCAAAAAGAATACCACCTTTCCCTCCATCCCTCTATCCTCTTCCTCAGCCCTTGGCAACCACTCGTCTTTATGGATTTGCCTATTCTAGGTATTTCATATAAATGGAATCATACAGTATATGTCCTTAGTGACTGGCTTCTTTTCGTTTAACCAAATGTTTACAAGTTTAATCCTGTTGTAGCATGCACCACTGCATCAATTTATTACTGAATAATTGTCAAATGGATACACTATGTTTCATCTGTCTATCAGTTGATGGGCATTTAGGTTATTTCCACTGTTTGACTATTATGAATAATGCTGTTGTGAACCTCCCAAGTACAAGTTTTTGTGTGGACATATGTATTCATTCCTCTGAGGTGTACCACAGATTGGAGTTGCTAGTTCATGTGGTAACTTTATGTATAACCCTTTGAGGAGCTATTTTCTAAAGCAATTCACCATCTTATAGTATGTGAGGACTCAATTTTATTCAGACTGCTCTAACAAAATACCACGGATCAGGTAGCTTGTACACAACAGAAAGTTATTTCTCACAGTTCTGGAGGCTGAGAGGTCTCGAACCTTGGTGCCAGCAGATTTGGCCTGATGGCTGGTTAGGACCGACTTCCTGGTTGACAGATGCCTTCTTGTCCTGTCCCCACTTGGTGGAAGGGGTGTGGGATCTCTGTGGGTCTTTTCTGTTATGAACCTATTAATGAAGGCTCCACCCTCATAACCTAAGCACACCCCAAAGGTCTTGCCACCTCAGGCTGTCATATTGGGCATTAGGATTTCAGTGTAGGAATTTTGAAGGGATGTGGACCGTCAGACCACAGCAGGCCCCAGTATCTCCACATCTTCACCAACACTTGTTACTGTCTTTTCTATTCACAGCATCCCAGCAGGTGTAAAGTGGTATCCAGTTGTGGTTTTTGCCTTTCCCTGATGGCTCATTGGAGCATCACTTGATGGGCTTATTTACCAATTGCATATTTTTTTTTTTTTTTTGCAGCACCATCTATTTCAGATCCTTAGTTCAGTTTTTCATTAAATCATAATAGAGTTACAATATTAAGTTTAAAGTATTAAAATTTATTGTTCTTTCACTGGCTTTCTTGGTTGCTCTTAGTTGCTCAGTCATGTCTGACTCTCTGGGAGTCCATGGACTGCAGCCCTCCAGGCTCCTCTGTCCATGGGATTCCTCAGGCAAGAATACTGGAATGCATTGTCATGCCCTTCTTCAGGGGATCTTCCCAACCCAGGAATCAAACCCAGGTCTCCAGAATTGCAGGTGGATTCTTTACCATCTGAGCCCCCAGAGAAGCCCATGAATACTGGAGTGGGTAGCCTGTCTCTTCTCCAGGGGATCTTCCTGACCCAAGAATCGAACCTGGATCTCCTGCATTGCAGGTGGATTCTTTCCTAGCTGAGCTACCAAGGAAGCCTGGCTTTCCTAGAGGGGAGGCATAAAGAACTTGCTGAGGAACATCTCTATAATTAGCCCAACTGGTGTGGACAATATTTCTCATGATATGCAGTCTCTTAAGGATTCTTGTGATAAATTCTGGCTATCTAGTCAGAAGAGAAAATTATGACTTCTGGATGAAATTAAGCTTCCTTTTATCTAACACAAGAACTAGATATGTCCATTTCAGCGCTGACTTGAACAAATCTATGAGCTTTGGTTTGTGCTAAATTGCTATAGCTAACGCCTTTTGAATTTCTGGTCTTTTTCTTTCTCTTATTCATTCATTGTGTTCTTTTTAGTTTTAATGTTTTAATGGTAACTCTTTCTATATTATAGTTATCTCAAACATTGTTTTCAAAGCATGTAAACAATAAAATTAAGAGATAAGACAGGCAGTACATCTTAGTGGTAAACCTTATGTGTTCTGGAAACAGTCTCTGGTTTGCCACCTACCAGTCCTGGAATCTCCAGCTGGTTATGTATAGGTTCTTTCACATATGGAAAATAAGACTAAAAATCATACTGACTTTGATTTTGTTGTAAGCATGAACTGAAATAGAAATTGCTTTGCAGAGTATCACACTCTGCACTAAGTGTAAATACTAGTTGTGATTTTATTAGTTCTTAAATCTTTTGACTAGAAGGAAATACTTGCACTCTCTCAACTTCTTAAGAAAAGAGACTTTGAAAGAAACTAAAAGACAGCCACAGTGCAAAAGGCCAAATTAATTCGTACACATATAATGATATTGTGAAATATTTGCAAGAGTGGATTGTGTATCTATGGTTGTCATAAGGTGATTCACAAAACTACTATTCATGAAAATTCTCATGAATCTAAACAGTTGCACATTTTCTTTCTTTGATTTAACCCTATTGAATAAATCTAATCATATACTATGTTTGGGGCAGATTTTTAGCCTGATTTTAGTTATCTGAAGGGTATGGTAAACATATACTAATAAAATATGAGTATGGTGCAATTGACAGTCTTCAAAGACTCATCCTTTTGGAGATATGTTTGAAATATGCTTTATTATTATCTTTTTCTCCTTTGTAAAACAGTGGTGGAGTCTAACTCTGCCCTTCCTATTTGTATTTATTTTATCTCTCAACTTAAACCCTGACACTAAAATTCTGAAAGGTGGTGGTAGTTGATAATTATCTCTTTTCCTTGGCTTTTCATATTTTTCCTTTTTTGCTTTGCTTCATATGGGTGTGTATTCACATATATCAATTTATGTGTGTGTGTGTATGTATGTATATATTTTCCCCTACCTTTTCTTTTTATAATGATGCTTGTAGATCTCACAAATTTCTATTTCCCCTCTTTTCTTTATCTTCTACATTGTGTTCTTTTCCTTTGGGGATGTAATAGTGGAACTAGCTAACAATTTGGAAAGCCCCTGTCAACAGTGTGCCGAATTGATGTGCAATTACATGATTGCTTCTTTTAGAAAAAATTTATGGATTTATTAAATCTATCATTATAATGCTGACTGGACTTTTAAAAATTTCTCACTTCAATTGGTAGTTTGTTTCCAGTCATATTAAAAAGAAACAGGCTGATAAATTTAACAATAATCTCTGTTACCATAACACAGGAATTATTTTGCACTGACCTTGTTCTGAAGTTGTTGGAATTTTTTTTGGTAACCAATAGATGACTTTAATTTATTATTGCTACAGTCCCTGAAGAGCAAGTTTTTAGGTAGTTTTTTCTGACGTACTTTTCACATGCAGTATTGAGACTTCAACTAACTAACTTTCCTCCCTCCCTCCCTTCCTTACACTTTTTGTCTTTTTACTTTTGAGTTGAAGGATTTTGCATATTTTGCATATTTTGAGAGTCTTTGCACATGACTATGAAATTGATTTTTCTCATTTCAGTTGCTCAGTCATGTCCAACTCTTTGCAACCCCATGGACTGCAGCATTCCAGGCTTCCCTGTCCATTACCAGCTCCCAGAGCTTACTCAAACTCATGTCCATCAAGGTGGTGATGCCATCCAACCATCTCATCCCCTGTCATTCCCTTCTCCTCCCACCTTCAATCTTTCTCAGCATCAGGGTCTTTTCCAATGAGTCAGTTCTTCAGATCAGGTGCCAAAGTATTGGAGTTTCAGCTTCAGCATCAGTCCTTCCAATGAATATTCAGGACTGATCTCCTTTAGGATGGACTGGTTGGATCTCCTTGCAGTCCAAGGGACTCTCAAGTCTTCTCCAAAAGCATCAATTCTTCGGCAAGCAGCTTTCATTATAGTCCAACTCTCACATCCATACATGACCACTGGAAAAACCATAGCTTTGACTAGACGGACCTTTGTTGGCAAAGTAATGTCTGCTTTTTAATATGCTGTCTAGGTTTGTAATAGCTTTTCTTTCAAGAAGCAAGTATCTTTTAATTTCATGGCTGCAATCACCATCTGCAGTGATTTATCTCAGGCTACAGCAGTTAATTGCTTGACCACTGGGCATTTTATGCTCAGTCACTAAATTGTGTCCAATTCTTTGTGACCCCGTGGACTATAGCCCGCCAGGGTCTTTTGTCCATGGGATTCTCCAGGCAAAAATACCGGAGTGAGTTGCCCTTTCCTCCTCCTGGGGATCTTCCCAACCCAGGGACTGAACCCACGTCTCTTTAAGTCTTCTGCATTGGTAGGTGTGTTTTGTTTTTTTTTTTTTTAAATCACTAGTGCCACCTGGGAAGTCCACTAGGCATTTTACCATATTCGAGTGAAGGGGAACACACACTGTTATATATAAAGTAGGGAGTTAATAGCAATTCATATCTGTAAATAGTGATTAATTTATTTGTTGTGGTTATTTTAGTCACTAAGTTGTGTCTCATTCTTCTGTGTCCCCATGGACTGTAACCTGCCAAGCTCCTCTGTCCATGGGATTTCCCAGGCAAAAATATTGGAACGGGTTCCCATTTCCTTCTCCAGAGGATCTTCTTAACCCAGGGATTGAACCGGCATCTTCTGCATTGGCAGATTCTTAACCTCTAAGCCACCCAGGAAGCCAAAACAAACAAATAGAGCTATAGTAATGTGAGATATTCCTACTGAACAGTTAGCTGCCACATGAATATACAATAATCTTATAGTAATGCTCTTTCCATCTTTCCTAACAGTCCATAATAGTCTAGCATATTCATGCATTTTAATGCTTTACAATTATAAATTATAGCCATAAAAAGTCCACCATTTGCAATGATGTTTTCTTAGTAATCACTTTATTGTTAAATAAATAAGTGACATTTTGAGTTTCTATTCTGTTTGTGCATCTTTCCAGCAGTGGTTGGGCAAGTAATTTGATTTCTGAGTTTCAAATATTTTTTCATTATAAAATGGGAATGATGGCATTTGCATCCTATGTTTTATAATGTTGATTGAATGAGATAATACAGGTAAATGTGCTTAGTAATTTTTTAAAATCTCTTTTGCTTTAGTATTTCTCAGTTGGAATATTGGTTCACTGTTTATTCCTTGTAATTAGAAATGATGTTCATAATACACCTTTACTCTTAGTCTTGTCACAACTGGAAATCATATGTGTTCTAAAAAGGGATTTACTGATTGTAATTTATTGCTTTGTGAGAACACTAATCTCAGAGAAGCCTGGGTTTGAAATGTAGCTTGTCCATTGTTGGCTGTGTAAGTCTGAACCTTTGTTGATCTTCAGTCTCTCATTTGATAAACATGAACATTACCTACATTGTGGAATTGTTTCAGTAACCAGATGAGAGCATATATGAAAGACTCTGGCAATAAACAAACATTAGTGATTGTTTCGGAGAAGGCAATGGCACCCTACCCCAGTACTCTTGCCTGGAAAATCCCGTGGACAGAGGAGCCTGGTGGGCTGCAGCCCATGGGGTCACTGAGTCGGACACAACTGAAGTGACTTAGCAGCAGCAGCAGTGATGGTTTACTATACGCCTTCACAAGTTAAAACAACCTTTAATTCTAGTTCTGAGAATTATTATTCAGTTAATATTTTCTTATTAGCTCATGATTTATTTTTTTTAACTTTTCTAGATTTTTAAAAATATTTGTTTAAACCATGTTATTATAAATAAATAATTATTTATTATTTATTATAACTCACAAGGAGTTAGGTACTGTGCTGGTCACAGGTCATATATTTTAAAACATTTTTAATAAAAAATGTTTAGGTAACTAAATTCTTATTTTTAAAAAAATCAGAAGTAAGTGCTTTAAGGATTTTAACTTAAGCGTTAAGATTTGAAAAATTCAGTGGAATCTTCCTGATTGAGGTTGAAAATGAGGAACTCAGATAGTAAAGGCCACAAACATATTTTCCATAAGCACTGTACTCCTTGTTTCTTCTGTTAGAGTTTTTATATGCTTGCAGATATAATTATAGAATATAATTTTATGTTCTAATTTTTTATAAAAATATAAGTATTATTTTTCCAGTGGTCTTGAGGTATAAACAATGTAAATATTGTTTATGTAAGTTTAAAGTACACAGCTTGATGACGTGATATAGGGGTATATTGTTGAATGATCACCACAGTAAGTTGAGTTACATTATCACCTCACATAGTTGCATTTTTTTTCTTGTGATGAGAACTTTTAAGATCTACTCTCTAGAAGCTTTCAAATATACAACAGTATTATTAACTAAAGTTGCCATGCTATGTATTACATCCCCAGGACTTAACTTATCTCACAACTGGAAGTTTTAACTACCTGTTTACATCATCACATATATTTATTATTCTTGACTCTTTTTTTCCTCCTTCAGATCTCTGAACTTTTTCTCTGAAATCCCTTAGAAGCTGTATTTATGTTCACACTGTTCAGTTCTTTGTCTGATGACTCTCACGTAATCCCTATTTCTTTTAACTTTTCAATGATCCCAGAGTGCTTGCAGGGGCAACCCAAGATTTCGCTACACATTTAACACATTAATTGTGCAAATATTTATGTTATGAAACTTACCAGGAAATTGAATAAGATAATGCCCTATCCCTCAAGGAGTTCTCAATCTAGAAAAATAGGTTTGCAAACAAGAGCAATGCCATGTGTAAATATTATACTACTGGTTGAAATCAGACATAAGTCCTCCAAAGGGATAACTTTAATCAGGGATGCTAATGATACTGGTGCCAGGCATTGAAGTGTGTGTGTTACTTCCCCAAGTGGAAAGAGGAGACAAGGACGTTCTGGTGAACAAAGGTTCTGAAGTAGGAAAATATAAGCCTTACTTAATTCCTGGGCAACAGTGTATTTGATTCCTATTGCTGCTGTGACAAATTACCACCAATTTTGTGACTTAACATAATTTTATTTACTGTTCAAAAGGTCAGAGGTCTGCAGTCAGTTTCACTGGGTTAAAATCAAGGTCATTCCTGTCCCTCTAGAGGCCACCTTCCTTCCTTGACTGTGGCCTCTTCCTCTCTCTGCAAGCCAGTACCTTCAAATCTGAGTACAGTTCCTCCAGCTCTGACCCGCCTGTCTTTTTATAATGACTCATGTTATTAGAGGGGTCACAGTGGTAAAGAATCTGCCCGCAGTGTGAGAGACCCAGGTTCAATCCCTGGGTGGGGATCCTCTGGAGAAGGGCATGGCAACCCACTCCACTATTCTGGCCTGGAGAATTCCACAGACAGAGGAGCCTGGTGGGCTACAGTCCATGGGGTTGCAGAGTTGGACATGACTGAGTGACTGACACTACTGCTACTACCTTGAGATTAGGTGATGCAGGATAATCTTCCCCATCTCAAGATCCATAATTTAATTACATCTGCATAATCCTTTTTCCATGCAAGGTTACATATTCACAATGGGTATTAGGATGTGAACATGTTTGGGTGATTATTATCCAGCCTACCATGATCAGTAGACTAGAGTTTAAGGTATATAATAGCAATAGCAATTTAAAAAAGAAAAATGGCAATTGGAAAAAAAAAGGAAATGGCAATCCACTCCAGTTTTCTTGCCTAGAGAATTCCATGGACAGAGGAGACTGGCAGGCTACAGTCCATGGGGTCACAAAGAGTTGGAAACGACAGAGAATTTAATTTTGAAAAACCTTGAAGTTGTTTTAAGGAGTTTGGAATTTCATCTATAGGCCTGCATTTTTTATTCTTATAAAAGTTAAAAGTATTGGATACTCACTTCACTGTGCACACACTCAGAATCCGAATACAATTAGATGGATGAACTCAGAACCCTTGAACCCCATCTGTGGAGCCCTTAGACCTAAAAAGAAGAAGCAGGAGAGGAACACAGTAAAACCTGTTTCAGAAATATAGGGATGTAGTTGTACCAGAGAGATACTGATGAGATCCACATTTAAAATATTTAAATTTTTTAAATGGTCATGGGAACAGAGAGGAAATTGATTTGAAAAACTTTTAAGAGGTAGAATATATAGGCTGTGGAGATATTTTAGGGAGGGATTAAAAGAAGCCAAGAGGAGACTGAAGCAACCTTTGAGATGTTTATGAAAATGATCCTAGTGAAATTTTTTCCTACTTCGTGCTGACTTCTGGAGTCTACCTGAAATCAAATGCAACTTTCTGTTCAAACATGTTGTTTGCCAGCTAATTAATATCTCCTTTTAGTAGGGTCACTGTATAGCAATTAGTCCCAACTAGGACAATGATTTTTAGAACCATTTTTAAAATATTAAGTCAAACTTTAAAACACCAAGCTAAAATATGTATTTCTTTAAAGCTTCTGAGGCCAAAGGTATAATCGCTTCACTAATACAGTTACTTAAACCAAAGGTGAGAAAGAATTCAAAATTACTTTTGAAGAGAGAGAAAAAGCCTCAAGTTTCTTGTGGATCTGGATTTACACAGCAAATTTGAAGACTGAATCAACACTGGCAGTGACTCACATTATTTTCAGTGCATGGGGATGATGAAAGAAAATTCAGCACATGAGAGGAAGATAAGAAAACCCCCTTCATGGACAGTTTTTTCTTACTGCTACTTAAGGCTGTAGTAGTCCAGAAAGTCCCCCGGTAGATAGAGTGTGCTGGGGTGGTCAACAAAGCCCTCCTTAATTCCCATTTCATGAACTGGCCCATGGGACCTTGCCCTGGTGTTAGTGCAGAGGGGATGAAAAGATCTTTTCCAGTGCAAGACAGACTTTGGTTAGTCTGGCTTCTTAGGACCCTCAGGGAGAGGATCCTTCTGATACCCTGGCAATAGCCTTTGCTGGTACCTCCCTTAGCCTCAGCTTTTCCAGAGCACTTTTAAGAGTAAAAGGGACCCGATTAATAATTACGTTAAGTCAGCAAACATAAACTGAAACTTTCCCAGGTGAACTGGAGTACCCACGTTATTAGGCACTGCTCCAGTGTCCTGGAAAACAAAGCTTTAAAAATCATTTTTCATGCCTCTCTTGACTAGGATGATATCTTTTTTGCCTCTTAAATCAGTTATCCATCTTAAGAGTTCTTTCTACAAAATTCATGTGACTTCTCCTTCACTACATGAATTCAAGGCCTGTTCGTCTCCGCTGGATTATCATTAACAGAGTCCTTTATCTGTAAGGAGTCTCCTTCCTGTCCTAGCACCTTCTTACCAGATGTGCAGGGGAATGTGACACTAGCTGGGCTTCCCCGGTGGCTCCGATGGTAAAGAATCCACCTGCAGGGGACCTGGGTTCAATCCCTGGGCTGGGAAGATCCCCTAAAGGAGGGCATGGCAACCCACTCTGGTATTCTTGCCTGGAGAATGCCCATGGACAGAGGAGCCTGGTGGGCTACAGTCCATGGGGTCACAAAGAGTCTGACACGACTGAGCGGCTAAGCAGAGCAGCATGGCACAAGTTTACTCAAGCTACTCATTCTACTAAAGAGCTTAGAGTAGTTTCTCATTGTTTCTGAAGTCAAGCCAGTGTTTCTTTGCTATTTAAGACCCCTTGCTTTTCCGGTTAGTGTCGGTTTCTCTGCTCATCACACAGACCCACGTTAGATGCCCTCTCTTTCCCCTTCTGTCCTGGTCAGTGACCTCTGTATAAGTCAGCTCAACACCTGCCTTCTTGATGGTCTAGCTCCAATCACATTCGTCCATCCCATCTTTTTCTGTCTTCCAATTTTAGCCTTTTCTCAAAGACTAGGTGCTCACATTTCAAATTTGATTATACAATTTAGTGTATTTTATTTGGTAATTGAAGGATTAAGACTCAAGTGCCTTCAGGGACCG
Organism: Cervus elaphus; assembly: GCF_910594005.1. Classification (NCBI taxonomy): domain Eukaryota; kingdom Metazoa; phylum Chordata; class Mammalia; order Artiodactyla; family Cervidae; genus Cervus; species Cervus elaphus. The sequence continues at coordinate 36,396,405 of NC_057831.1, forward strand.
TGAGATAGTTGTAAACTGAAGCTGGCAGAATGACGAACAGTAGGTATATTGAGTGCCTGGATAATCCTATGGATAGAGAAGCCTGGTGAACTACAGTCCGTGGGGTCGCAGAGTTGGACACAACTGAGCGACTGAGCATGCACACACATGTTGATTGCTAACAATAGTAATGCTCACCCAAGTACAGGTCCATGGCCTTTCAAATCACTATGGAAGTGATACAGAATGGTAGAACAGAATACCTTCACAAATTGTGCAATTGATGTCCTAAATATTTTTACATATACTTCATAGTTCAAGTAATACACCATTTCCTGTACATCTCCTTAGCCATAATTCCTAGAATGTTAATAAGGGGTACACAGTGTGCATTGTATATAAGTGCTTGTGAAATTGAAAAGTTAAATTATGGCTTTAACAAATTTATTGGGAAAGTAAAACTTTTCTAAAAAAATGAGTATTAAATAAATAAACTATGAGGATATATTGTACAACACAGGGAATATAGCCAATATTTCATAGTAACTATAAATGGAGTATAATCTTTAGAGTTGTGAATCATTTTGTTGTACACTTGAAACATATAATGTTGTAAATCATCTATACCTCAATTAAAAAAAAAAAAAAGTGACTATTCTCTTGTTCCCCAGGTCTGAGGCTTGGAGGATTACCATAGATATCTAGTGCTTCCTGTTCCCAAATCAGCCCTCTTGTCAACTTCATAGTGGGCTGGGCCCTGATTTTCTCCTGTTGTGGAGATTGGTGTGGTGGATCTGTTTTGGCTTTCAGACAAGAAGGAAATGATGTCAAGCAGTCTAGCCTCAGCCAAGGGGCATGCTGATAGTTGAAGCAGAGCTATAAATAGCACTAGAAGAAGGGGCAGTAGGAAGCTAGCGAGGAAGTAATAGAGATGCAGATCAAACAGTGCAGCTTAAAGAATGACCCACAGATTCGGGGTTTGTAAACTTTGGGTTGTGTCCAAGAGTAATGAAATCAATACTCAAAACCTGAAAAGACAGCTGAATTTTTTACTATTGTAGTAAGGGAAAGCTATGCTGGTCAGGCAGTCTTGTGAGCAGAGCAGACTGCTGTCTTACTTAAGAAGTGTGGAATTAGCGTTGGTGCAGTTTTGGGGGGTGTTGGCATCATCTGAAGGAGAGTGATTATTCCAATAAGGTGTTTATTGATTGGTTGTCACTCAGAGGCGTGTTTATTAGAACTTTCTTTGTTGGCCAGAAGTGATGGGTTGGCTTAAAAAACCAATCGGTTTACTGAAACAGGTTACCAGTTGAACAGATTTAAATTAATTATTTTGCTTATTGGTTTCCTTGGCTACAAAGTAATCAATCTTTTCCTAGGACCATGGTAATATTTTTTTCTCCTGAAGTGGAATGGAAATGCATCTAAATTCAGAACAGAGAGGAGATCATCAGCTTTAAAGTGGTCCTTTTTCAGGGAAACCTTTCAGAAAATACATAGGAGAAGGTTCAAATAGATCTGATCCCACATAATGTAGCTGTTGCCATAAAGCAGATTAACACACCCAATAAAGACTTCATTCCTCCTGTTTTCTAAGGAACCAGAGTCCATAGACTAGTCTTTCAGTAGGTATATGAGGACTCCAATCCCCAGTAATGAGCAAGGGTCAGTGAACTTTATAAAGGGTCCGATGCAAATATTTTAGGTTTTTGGGTCATGTGTTCTGTCTGTGTTGCAGCTACTCAGTTCTGCCATGGTACTGCTACTGCCAGAGTATCCATATGCATATGTAAACGGATGCGTGTCACCAGATTTGGTCTAGAGTAGCTGCATTTGGCAGGGCTTTCCTGGTGGCTCAGTGGTAAAGAATCCTCCTGCCAGTGCAGGAGACTCAGGAGACACAGGTTCCATCACCTGAAGAAGGAAATGGCAACCCACTCCAGTATTCTTGCCTGGGAAATCCCGTGGATAGGAGCTGGGCAGGCTACAGTCCTTGGGGTCACAAGAGAGTTGGACACAATTTAGCAACTAAACAATGACAACAACAAAGCTGTATTTGGCACACAGGCTAGTTTGCTGACCCTGATATAGAACAAGTGCATCCACTGTGAGGGATCCAAACACCAAAATATCTGAACCCTTCTGTCTGACAGAGAGTATATAAATACCAAATAGTTGCTGACTGGCTGACTTCTGATATCCTGTCTAGCAGAGTGTCATTGATTCTGGGCCAGATTGGGAGTCCCATTGAGAAATAGCTGGGATAGGGCAGGAGCTGGAGTAAAGACTCCAGCTTGGAGTCTTTTTGGACCCCAAAAAAGACTGTCCCATTTCTAATGGGCCACCAGTGCTTCATGCTACCGTTGCCACCTACCACCACAAGCCACCCTGATATTTGCTGGTCCCTGCTACATGGCTAATGGTACTATGTCTACAGGCTACTGCTCTTCTTCTGGCATCTGTTGTATCTACTCCAAGTAAAAAGATTGTGTCCTCTGATATCCATTAGCTGGATAATGTCAAAGGACATTAGAGGGATTGGCTTCAAAGCATTTTTTTAGGTTTTTTGGAGGCTGGAGGATGACCTGGTCCTTTTAACTTCCTCCATGAATCTTCCTGGGTCAGAGGGTGATTTAAATGACAGTGTCCGAGGGGCCTGACCATCCATTGTGAAATAACCTTGACATCTTTCTCCAGGGTACCCAGGAATCTTCTTGAAAATAGGACATCTTTTGTCCTGGCCATGCCTTTTCAGCATTTTTGGATGTAGTCATGGAGTTAGCCCACCAGAGCAGACTCTTCAGTAATGCACTTTAAAAAAATCCCTCTATCCTTTCTAGGGAGAATCAGTAATTCATATAAGCAAATCTCTTGACTGTGGCTTGTGTATCTTAAGTTCTTTATAAATCAGTAATCAGGAATGTACATGTATGACAGCTCAGAGAGCTTTCTAGAATTAATTGAACTCTACTATTGCTTTCATTCATTCGAGGGTCAGGAAAATAGTAAAATTTCAGGCTATGATAACAGATATATTCCACGAAGAAACAAACTTTGCAGTCAAGAGAGTCTTCTGGTGCTTTTTGTTAAATGGCCTATTCAGGGTTTCTTTTAACAAATGATATCTAGTCACCACAGAAAAATAAGGATAAAAATTTGTTATCACAGTACTAATTTTACTTTATAATGGTATTTAAGAAGTTGTGGGAATTAGGACTAAATTTTTTCCCTCCTTACATTGTCCTTTTATAGTATTATCCAAAAATAGAAAAAAGATAAATATACACCTATTAGAAACAATAACAGGAAGTATAATTTTTGATTCTTGAATTTGATCTGATGTTACAGAATGCTTTTGAAATTCATCATTAAAAATTGGAAGAAGAGCAATAATTTTGAAAGAGATGGAGAATGAAAAAAGACTATTTTTGTTTGATATTTAAATCAATTATAAAGTTAAATTATTCAAATATTATAAAAGTGATATAGAACTAGGATAAAAAATTATATATAAATATATTAGCCTGAAAAATATACCCTAGTATGTACATGTATATGTGTGTGTGTATTTATGAATTTAATATATTAGTATACATAGTATCACAAGTGGGAAATGGGAAATTTGTCCAATAAATGGGACTGAGTTTTTGTTGAGTATATGAGTTAGGCTAAAGACAAACTTGTTTTATATACATACATGTATATTCACATATAGGACCTTCAAATATAGTATCTTACCGGGAATCTTATTTCATCTCCACATAAATTTTATTTGGTCTAGTTTTATAAGAATGCTGTACTCCTCAAGGTCATTCAGAGGTCTAGGGTTAGTTTCATCAAGTTACTGTCTTCTGGGACATTGTCCATCTTCTCCATGGTCAGAGCTAGGTTTCTGGTGCATCCTCATTCCAGCTTGTGATGAAGGGGAGGGGATTTGTGGTGAAAGGGAGGGAGAGTAAATGTGAAGCAAGGGATTGCCTATTAAGCACAGGACACAGAAGGTGCACATATTCTGTTCGTACACATTCTGTTAATGCAGATCTGATCACTTGGCCCTGTCTACCTGTGTGAATGGTTAGGAAATGTGGTCTCCAGCTGGGTAACTGTGGCTTCAGCCACAACTCAGGGGGAGAAAGAGCTCCAATATTATCAGAAAGAGAGATTATACACTGGAGAGAGTTAATAGTCTGGGCCATAGTAGTTATATGTAAATAAAACATCAGTTTAAATCCTCATCTTTTACCATACTTTGAAATAATTCCAAGTAGAAACATATAGTCAAACCATATGATAAGCATCCAAAGTTGTTAGCATAGCATAGCACCAGGCAAATGGCAATAAAAATAAGTGCTTTTTATGGATTATATCATTGATCTTTACAATGACCCTATAAAAGATACTGCAATGGAGAAGGCTCCATTTGGTAAGCAAAATAGATCAAAGACAGTTCACAGAATAAGAAGTACAAATGACAAATAAGGATTTTTCATATCTTTAATGTTATGATAAAAAAGAAATGTAAGTTTCAAAATGAGAAATCATTTTCACTAAATTAGGAAATACTTTACAAAATATTCAGACCTTGGATAGGGTAAGTTGAAGAATATAAACTGCCAGAGCCAGTGTGTGTCAGGAGCCTTGATACATGTTCATATTCTCTGTGATTCAGAAATTTCATTTTCAGGAGTCTTTACTAGAAAGAAAAAAATCAGACTGAGAACAAAGCATTATTTAAAATCATACATACATAAAATTGGAAACCATATAAATGTCTAAAAACATTTTAGGGAAAGTGACTAAATGGTTATATATACAAAATGTAGTATTATGCATGATTAAAATAGTTTATAGTGCTAACAACATGGGATCTGATGAGATGTTAAGTAAAGATATTAGGATTTAAAATGATCAGAAATTGGATTTAAATTACATTTTAAAAAAAGCATAGAAAAGATCCTGGAAGTAAATATGTTAAATGTTTCTGGGTGTTCTCTGTTATTCTTTTGCTACATCTTGGCTTCTTTATTAGCATCTCTACATTTATTAATCAAGAGGTTTCTTTATTTACTCCTCCCTCCCCCCATTGGATGATCTAGGAGAAAAGGTACCTACATTGTTGGTAAGGTATATAGCACCTGGCCCAGTGTAGGTAATGCATATTGATTGGGTAACATTGGATGATGGGTCTTGAGATGACCTAATCTTTTTATTTTTCACCATGGACCAGCAATAGTTATATAATCAGAAAAAGAAGACAAATTTTTTGTTAGAAAAAGTTTGTTACAATTTTCTTTAGTAATCAGCCTCGTTTTCTAATGGTTGAACGGGAAGCAGAGTGATTAAAATCTAGATTAATGTAGAAATGAAAAAAAATGTATTCTTTGTAATAGGATTCTGTCCATTGTCCCAGCACCATTCCCTTGTATGGCCTTGGGATTGTGTTGCTCTGCCTTGTGAAAGTAGAATCTGTGCAGTGTTTCATGTGCACCTATGGAAATAAAACCTATTCGGTCAAGTCTTGTGGATTGCTTAGTACGATTTGCTATCTTGGCTTCTCTGTAGGTACTCTTGGTTGGCTGCAGTTAGACAAAGAATACTATATTTGGAGAAAAGTGTTATAATGGGACCTGATTTCATTTTTCCCTTTTCCTCCCACCTCTTCCCCTTAAGATTAAATATTAATATGTTCTGTAGTTGGGGACAATTTAAGTCTTTTAAAGTTGGGTCAAGTGAAACTTCCCATGTAATATTTGTTACCATTCTCTTAAATGTGCCAGTTAAAAAGGTTTGACAGAAAAGCAGTAATTTTAAAAAAAGTACTGTTTGCTTCTGGCTTGTATGAAATGGATATTTTACCTATCCGCTCAAATATTTGGAAATTGTCAAATGAGATTTTCTAATGACACGGCATGTGGGGTAGAAAATTCTGCAAAGGCAGCTAGAGGCTCATTTTCCAGACCGTAAATCACATATGTTGAATTGTGGTTGTCTAGAAACATGTTGTCTATGTTTATCACCAATGTATGTAAGATAATATGAAACTAGTTAGAAGCAGTGTGTAACAGTTAAAGTAGGGCGTTTTCATTTGGAACAATGCTGACAGAATAAAGGTGGAAGGAAGAAAATTCGATAACATTTAACTGATTCTGCCTTAGAAAAGTGAGGAATATGCCTTCAGATTTAAACCTGAGTGTAAATAGGTGAATTTTTCTTAGAGATGAGTATCGATGGAAGCAAATGTGCCTTTGCTCTCTGCACTTAATTAAGTCCATTAATGAATGAACATCACCTGTTAAGGTAATTGGTGTTTTCTGAACTGAAGAAGCCTGTGTGTGGCATCTAACAAGTCAGGTTCAAGCAAAAGATGTCAGCGACTTAAGACCCGGGTCACGTGACCCGGTCCGTGCACCAGTCCTGGAAGCTGTGGATCAGATTTCAACTCCAGGCAGCCCTCCCAGCCATGTGGGTTTAGCCAAATCAGAAGCAAACCCACACTTCCGAAAATGTTAGGAGCTGCCCTGGGCTCTCCGTGGGGCCTCTGGATCTGGAGCTGCGTTTTACATCAGAGCATTATCGACCGAATGGAACTTTAGTGTTGTGGTGGCGTTTCGATCGTTTCATCCAGGCTTCGTCAGATCTGCCAGGCGCCATGGGGGCTGGAGCTCTTGCCATCTGTGTGAGTAAAGGCCGCCTCTGTCTCGTGGGCGCTGCCAGGGCCCGGGAGAGGCCTCTGCCCTGCTGGTTTGGAGGAGATGTCTGTGTGACTGCGTTTCCTTCTTAGGAGGTGTGGGGAGATTTGTGAAGTTAAATTCCTAACTATTCACATGGACATTCAGCAGTATTGGGGGGTGGTATTCCGTATTTTGTCCGCTTTCCTTTTCCACATGAAGGAAGATGTGTGCTGAGTTTACCCAGTTAAGTAAACTTACATACTGTATGTAGATCACTCTCCAGCGTTTTAGACTTTCTTGTTCTGAGTTAAGTATGAGTTAAATTGTAGTTATTCGAAGTATCTTGTGCCTAGATTGAGAGCAAATTAAAAGAATTAAAATAACCGTCAATTTCTTTGCTTCCAAGAATGTATGTACCATTTTTCTATTTCACTTTTTGTTTTCATTTAGTAATTCTAGAATTTTTGTTTTCGCATGGTTGCTAAAAGTGATGGTGAAAGAACTAAGTTGATAAACGTGTGAAAATCCTCAACCAACCATACAAATTTCTGGTTATAATATAGTAGCAGTAATAAATAACACTGATATAAAATCCATGGAGAAAGGTGTGTATTTCTAGGGCTGAAATTCATGAATTTTCAAAAAAAGCAGTTCTCTTGGTGCTTACATGTAATCTTTTGCAATAACCCAATATATCTACAATTACATAAATTACAGAATGCTGTAATTAAATCTTTTTAATTAATACACAGAAAATCAGTCTCAAATTGGTACTGTATTCCAAGGGGCATTTTATTTGTCCTGGAGATTTACTAAATGAGAAATATCTTATTCTGTATTATCATCCTTAACTGCTCTCTAGTGTTTCATCACATTTTGATCAGATCCTGTGAAGTGTCAGAATGAACTGTATTTTTGTTGTAGTTCTGGTGGCATCCTAAAATATCTAGAAACATCTGGGAAATTTTTGACACGTAGGCCCAGAATGGCCACCAGATGGTGCACTAGCCCCACGGATTGAATTTTCTTAGTAGACCTGTAGGATAAGTCCCTGGTTTTCAGCTCAGAACTTTTCAGCATCCTGTGTTCCTGTCTTCCTAACTCTTTCCCTTTCAGCCCCGATGCTTGGATGTCTGTAGCATCTAGGTGTGCAGCTGGTAATCTTTTTATCACTCCAAAAAAGAGTTTCCTTCAAGATCTTATTTTTCTTTGTGGAAAAAACTGAACTTATATTTGACTACAGACACAGGTCTGCATTTTTCCAGCTTTATGAAAGAAAGACTTTAGAGCTGGAAATGTGTAGAGTAAAGCAGCAGATTGACCTGTTAGTCCTGACATTTGCAGACATCTGATTGTTTGATTGGATCTTTGCTACTTGCTCTTAGTCGCATATATTGCTTTTTACCTTGACTGAAATGCAGACTAACCCATGTATGAAAGTCCATGTTTTTCCTTAATTTATATCCAAAATATATACAAAATTTCATTTAAGGTTGATATAGAAATCATACAATTTAAGAGATTATTCACTCCCAGGAGAAATAATTCTTAATCATTCCTACTCTTTAACTTTAGTTTGGTCTTTGATTGTGCTGTGTCCCAATTTTATTATAGGAGGAAGCACATTTTTAGGAATTGAAGCATAGTATTTCTGGAAAAAAGGCCATTGAAGATCAAAACACTTTGTGTTTCTGACAGAGAAGTGAGAACTCTTTAAGTAACCATGAATGAGTGCATGTGGGCTCATAAACTTAACAGTTTGGAACTTTGCTACTTAGACATATGTGTAGTAACTGCTCAGTGTCCTGTTACTGAAGATTGTTGTTCTTCAGACAAAATAATTGAGTACCAAATGTTTGTAAAGTGTGTGTATGGGTGTGTGTGCATGAATTCTTGAAGTGGGAAGACAGGTTTAAAGATTTTAAATTCCTAGTTCTATTGACTTTCTCGTTCTCGTTTCCTTTTGATTTTTTTCTGTTTTCCAAATTGCTAGTGCTGTTAGTAAAACTGTAATGGACTCATACCCTTACTTAAATTACATAGAAGAGGTTGATTCTTTACTGTGACATACTTACTTTTCGTCAGAAATCACCCCCAGGCAGAACAGGAAACATACTTGCCAACTGGCGTTAACTTAGTTTCTAATACACTTTTGGATGACAAGTCAACAGAACTAGGTAAATCCTGAATCTTTCAGATTCCCTGCCCTTCCAGTTCTGTCCAAGGTGCCATGTGGTCATTTTGAGGATAAGTGGACTGAGACTGGGGGGTGGATCTTTTAATGGATGAATAAAGGGGGGGCCTTGAGTGCCTATGTATAGGTTCTTATACTCTTGACTATTCAGCTGTGTGAGTGAGTTTAGGAACCAAGTCAGTGACTGGTGAATTTGGGGTTCAGTTCTCTTGGTATTGTCAGGCCCCAGCTATCACTCTGTCCTGACTTAGCCCCAACTCTTGGTGGTACTGGCTGCAGTTTGAGGGGTATCCCAGGCTTTATCACCTTTGTCCTTAATGTGGGCACATCCACTCCTGTAGCTTCCCCATCTGGTGCTATCAGCTAGCTTATTATACACACAGCGCAGACAGGCCACAGTACAAAAAGGCTCGCGGACCAAATCAGGATACTCTTGTAGATTTATTGCACCAGCCTAAGACACAGCACAAAGCAAGGGGGAAAAGATGAGGTAGGTTTACCTACTTGGAAAGTGTTTAAATGGGACCAAAAGACCACACTCCCCAAATCCTGTGGTACATAATGTTCATCTTTCCTGTCTTTCTTGCCTTCTTGACCATATCAACCTTCTTTGATTATGTTACATTTTTGAAGACCAAGATTGAGTGTGAGCTGGCTCAGTGGATGGAGTGTATCTGGAGACAGCACAACTTGCTCTGTCGTCAGGGGCAAGTGTGCCTAGGTGTAATTGTAACTTGCTAAGACACCACTGCACAGCTATGAATTTTTATGTGCATATCGCAGGCAGAAAGCACATGGGGCCAGAATGGGTAAAATCAATGGGCAACTTAGTAAAGACATAGATATTTGGTGTCTCATCAATGTCAGGTGCTCAACCTGGTTCTCCCATCCCTTCTTAATCACCTTCATCTTTTTTCTATGTAGAATATGTCTACCAAGTTATCCTATGTCCTTATGTACTGTCAACACTTAGTTTTCTATCTGTTCTCCTTACAGTTTCTCTTGTTCTCAATTTAGCTGAACCAAATCTTCCTAAATAATACAGCAAACAAATATTATGTAAGAGCAGAGGTAGACCATCAGAGGTAGCCTCTTGGTAGTTTCTAGTTTGATTATTTGGTACCAATTTCCTCCCATGCAGACTACATTTAGGTTTCTTAAATGCCGTAATGAATTTCTTAATTTTTTTAAGCTTTATTTGAGATTTTTGAAAAGCATGGGCTTTGTTGGGAGCCTGGCGTACCTGAGTTTAAATATTGGTTATGTTACTATACTCTGATCGCAGACATTGAGCAGTATGCTACCTTGATAGTAGATTTTGGGGACTATTTGACTGTCTGTTTAACTTCTTAGCATAATTTCTGTCATCTAGTAGGCAATCCTGGTGGCTCGGATGGTAAAGAATCCTCCTGCAATGCAGGAGACCTGGGTTTGATCCCTGGGTTGGGAAAATCCCCTGGAGGAGGGCATAGCAACCCATTCCAGTATTCTGGCCTGGAGAATCCTCGCAAACAAAGGAACCTGGTGGGCTACAGTCCGTGGGGGTCCCAAAGAGCTGGACACAGCTGAGCAGCTAAGCGCAGCACCACAGCACAGTAGGCAACAGTTTGGACAGAAGGGGTCATGTCTTATTTGCATTACTTGCTTTTTGCTCAGGACTGGGCAGTAGTAGTTGTTCAAGAAACATTTGCACAGGACAGATCAGTCATGGCCTAGGTTTTGCAGTTCCCTGGGTATATTTTATTTTTGAAGATCTTCAAGCATCTGAGAGTGTATCTGCAAAAGCATCTGGCTTCTTGGTGGTGTTTTTTTGTGTAAATGCAGAGTTTTCTATTAACAAGAATTAGCAGGACAATTATAAATGTTTTGTACTTTTTTTTTTTTTTTAATGTTTTGTACTTATAACTGTTCGAGTCTCCAATTGAATATCTCAGGAATTCTTACTGTGAAGTTACATGTAGTCAAAAGATCCCACCCATCCATTCCATCTCAGATGATGTTCAGTCTGGTCAGTGCATAGCTTTCCCTCAGGTGGGCATGTAATCTGCTTCAATCAAGGTAATTAGCACTGCATGTTCCAGTAGATAAACCTTGAAATCTCAGTAGCTTGGGGCATGAAAATTAATTTGTGGATTACTTAGAGTCTCATGCACGTTGTCAGAATCTCTGTCCCATCTGGTGGCTCTGGTATGGAGGCTTCCTCCATTCTGTGATCTATTTATTATCTTAGCATATTAGCATGTATCCCCTAAGTTATATCAGGGAAAGAAATGGAGGAGGCACACATATTTTTATCTGCCTCACTCTGGAAGTGACTCATTACTCTTCTCATGATTCATTGCTTTGAACTAGTCACATGTTCCCACCTCAATGCAAAGATAGTTGGGACATGTGTAAACAAACAGTCTCCCTGGCTGTAACCTAAATTGCTCAAACCAAACAAAGAGAAGGACATATGTTCCGTGATTAGGGTAGCAGTCTGTCTCCCACTCCCTACTCAATGTAAACAATGAGTTAAGTACACCAAGTGCTGCTGGCAGATATGAAGAGAGAGGGCAGCCTAAAGATCTGCTTTTAGTTAATTGATCAATAAATGGTCAATAAATGGCATGAGCCATTGCATCTACCAAGTTAGGCTTCCATTCCTCTCAACTCCTTAGTACTATTTTAATGTGTTAGTAAATGTCATTATTATTTTAGCTAGTTCAAGCTGGAATTTCAGTTGCTTGCATCAGAAACAACTAATACACCTCATCATTTGATGACTTACTGTTCTGTGGTTTGGGAAAGCTCATCATGCATTGGAATGAGGCAGGATTTGAAAGGCTGGAGACATGGCTTTGAGTCTTGGCTCAGCCACTTCCTGGCTTGCCCAACATGGCCCTGAGCAAGATGTTTAACCTCTCACTTTCCATCTGTCACAAGGGAGTACCAGTAGTTGAACTGGATTGTTGTGAGAAACCAAACAAACACTAATGTGAAAATACATTGTGAACAGTACAGCATCATAAAATATTATCTTTGTTACATGGCTGTCTGCTTGCCTTAAGGTGGTTTCCTTAATACTATCATTATCTGCTTTAAATAATATAAAAGGAACTCTATAATCTGAAGGGACTATTTATATTATTGGATTTAGATCAAATTTCAAACAGGATTAAACATTTAATTTTGTTTTTTTAAACACTAAGCCAAGTGCTGAAGAAGACTAGATTAATAGTCAAACAAAGATGTGTCTGTCTTCACATTTTGAATTGTGTTGCAAGGAGAATTTTCATGTTTGCCCTTCAGAATCAGAAGTCAAACAAAATAGGTCAATAACAGAGTGATAGATAAATGTATCTCCTCAGTGTGGGTAAAGTCAGTAGTATCTAGGTTATTTCAGGGTTTGTTTTTTTTGAAGAATGGTTGGCTCTGTGGATGGGTTTAATTTGTTAATACCTGTGCAGAAGATTTGGGGGAGATTTTAGTTACAGTGGTGGAAAATGCAAACTAGCATGAAAGAATTAGGCCAGTTAAGTAGGGAAGACTATACTATAATGATAACTTTGATTAATTCTGTTTCATATCTTAAAGCTGACCTAGGGAAACTAAATTTCAGAGAAGCTTGTGTCCAGTAGTTTGTGAGATAGAAATCATAAGAAAGCATATTTGAGTTGTTCTCTGTAACGATGAATTGACAATATGAATATGACAATAGTTGATGAAGGGGTAGTATAGCAAGTCATAACACAATTATTTATGTGTCATATAATTAAATATAAGTTCATATAGGTAACAGGCAGTTTGGAGATTTTTGTTTAAATTTATCATTCAAAATGAGTGTTTTATGGAAAGATTCTATATGATTTTATTTTATGACAATTCTGAATTATTAGTTACTCCTTTAAGACTAAGTTGGGAGAGTTTAGCATATCAGATATCAAAATAACAGGAATTAAAACAGTTTAATAATGACTAGCTACTAGAAGAAGGATAATTGCTGTATTTCTTCCTCTTTCAACTAGAGATGGATCAAAGATATAAATATCAAAGTAAAATCATAAAAATACTAGAATAACACATGTGTGAATTTAAAGATTAATTTTGGGTCAAGGAATATGTTTCAAAGGAAACCCAAGCTACAAGCCTTGAAGAAAAAGATGGATAAAGTTTTCTGCCAAATAACCAAAAATGTCTGTGCAACACAAATATCGTAAGTTAAATGCCAGAAGGAAACTAGAACAGATATTTAAAACACACATGACTAAAACAAGATTAATTATTTTAATATACAAAAAAATTCCTACAAATCAGTAGGAAACAAGAAAACTACCCAATTAAAACTAGGCAGAGCTTATGACTAGGAGGCTCACAAACAAGAAACAAATGCAAATTCACAAAGAAAATTGCTCAATCTCATTCATAGTTAATTCATGAAATTTTTTAGTACTCATGGTTGATAAAATGGGAAACAGGCACTGTCATATGCTATGAATCAAGCTGTAAACCATGAAAGCATTTTTGTAGGGCAATGTGGCAATACTTATTAAAATTTATGATTTATACAGTAATTTAAGTTAAAGGGGAATTTATTTTGCTTTCATATAATCTAGTAGCAAAAAGCTCCTCTTTTAACTCTTGGAGGTAGTATTAAAAAAATTACAGCTTTATAAACCTGTCCATCTAGCAATTGTCCCTCTAAGAATTTATCTTATAGGTATTTGTACAATTATGTAGAAATGTTTTCATGATTGCTTATTGCTGAAATACTTGTAATATCAAGAACTGTAAACAACCTAAACATCAGTAAATAAGATTGGTTAAGTCAGTTATAGTGTCTTTATAGTGTAATATTAGCAAATATATGTGCTAATATGGAAAGACCTCCAGAATAAGAAGCAAAAGCAGGGTAAATACACAAATAGTATAGTTACATTTGCCTTTATATCTATGTGTGTGTGTATATATATACACACACCCACATTTTGTTTATTCATCTTTTGATAGGCTTTTGAATTGTAACCTCTACTTTTTGACTTGTGAATAATGCTATTATGAACATTGGTCTACAGGTACCTATTTTAGTTCCTGATTTTAGGTTATATACTCGAAGTGTAATTGATGGATCATACAGTAATTCTATATTTAATTTTTTGAGGAACCTCTGTTTTCCATAGTGCTATATCATTTTACATCATCACCAGCAATGCATAAGTGTTCCAGTTTTTCTACATCCTACCTAGCTCTTTATTTTCTGGTTTTTTTGATAGTAACTATCTTAATGGGGGGACTGCCTGGTGGCTCAGGCAGTAAAGGATCTGTCCACAATGCGGGAGACCCAGGTTTAATCCCTGGGTCAGGAGGGTCCCCTGGAGAAGGGAATGAATGGAGTTGCAAAGACCCCACTGAGCGACTAACACTTTCACTTTTCATCTTGATGGGTGTGAAGTATATCTAATTGTGGTTCTGATTTGCATATGGTTAATGAGTAGTGAAATTGAGCATTTTTGTGCTTATTAGCCACTTGTCTTATCATTTTTTGATAAGTGTTTATTCATTTTTTGAAATGGGTTTTGTTGTGTTGAGCTGCATATGTTCTTAAACATATTTTGGATATTAGACATATCAGATATATGATTTGCTAATACTTTTTCCTATTCTGTGGATTGTCTTTTCACTCTGCTGATAGTATCTTTAATGCATAAAAGTTTTTCACTTTAATGAAATACAGTTTCTTGGTCTTTGTTGCATGTGCTTTTTGGCATCCTTATTAACTTTTGCTATTTTGTTAGGTTACAGTTATTGTTTCTTGGCAACATTTTTCTAATGAGTTATTTCAAGAAAATTGCGATGTTCCTTTATTCTTTTAAAAGTACTGTCTGTTTAGTTGCTGACTATGTTCCTTTTTTTTTTACTCACATTTCAATGAGATGGATTTTTGTACTTCAGTATCAAGAGGGTCCTGTGGGGTGTAGCGATGAGAGGCTAAGGTAGCTTTTCAAGTTTTCAACCCTGAGACTCCCTCCTGTATTGCTACCAAAGGACTATTTTCTTGAATGTGGCCCTCCTGTTTGCCCATTGCTCTGCCTTCTCTCAGAAGCTCGCCTGGTCAGGAGAGCTTTACTGCCTTTTCTTCATAAACTTGCTCTCCAAGGTCATGAACTATTAGGCAGTGAATTTTCCTGGTGCTTCCTGATAACTGCCTCTTGGGGTCCCTGTAGATATTTTCTGTACCTTTTTCCTCTATGCAGCTGAGCCCTGTTCAGCTCCCAGTGTGCTCTATCTTTAAAGTAATACACATTTGTAGGAGATTTTAAAGAATGTCCACTCCTGGGCTCCTACTGATCCTCCCCAGACTCCTCCTAGAGCTGGTGTGATGTCTGTGATAACTTTCCTGTCCCATATTTGCCTTTAGCAGCAATAATACACAAATTGGACTTTATAGTTTTCTGTCTTCTGTTGATTTACTTTTCTGCTTAATCTACTTTGTATGTCTCTGAAAATATAGGTGTTTTGTTTCATAGGGTTTTTTTAAAAACAGTATGTATCTTTTTAAAAGTATTAACCTAAATTAAATTATCAATTAAAAATGATGAATCAAGTATTCCTTTATTGCTTTGATTATATATAAACTTGCTGTGTAGTAGGAGTCTATATTGAGTAAACAGTTAGCTTAATTTGCAATCAGTTCAAAGTGTGTGAGGTTAATTACATGTCTCATCCTTGAAAATATTGAGCCGTAATGCCAAGATTGCCTATTTACACTGTTAATAGGCGCAACATACTGACTGTACTTTAGTAAAAGATAGAATAAAGAACAGTTAGCAGAAAGAATGTTAATTTAGGTTTTAAACATATAGACAGGATTTCTAAGAAAACTTTGAATTTCTAATAAAAATTTTATAAATTTTAATACTGATGTGCAGAATGATTTTATCTTTCAAAAGTCATACCTGTGTATTTTAAGAAATTGAGATACTTGGAGAATAATTAGATCATTAGACTATCTACCAACCACAAGCCTTGACCATGGTGCCTTTTTCAACCACAGTCTTTAGTTGACACAAACATTTGAATACAGAAGTGGTTAAGGATCTCTGAATTGTTTTGAGAAGAAATCAGAGTAATTTCCTGGAATAAGGATGATAATGATGATGATTGTAACAACTGGTACTTACTAAGTGTGCCAGACACTCTTCTCAGTCTTACATATATATGAGCTCCTTCCAAGCTCAATTATTCGTATACTCCAGGAACTCCTGGTATGCCCAATTCTTAGATGGGGAAACTGAGTGTAAGTGACTTGTCCAAGTTTGCACGGCTAATGAATGATATTGGAATGGGATTCAGAACAGTCTGGTTCCACAATCCATGCTCTAAACCAGTGTGTTATGTTGTGTCTGTAAGAAAATGATAAAATGTGTATGATTTGATCTCATTGTCAGCTGTTTCTGATGCTACATTTAAGACTGCTTTCAAAGTTTCATTATTACAGGTTACTTTTTGGCTGCTTACTCACCAGATAGACCCCATTGACTGAAATTTTCCATGGGCTCTTTTGAAAGATACTTACAGGTTTTTAAACTCACAGATGTAAAATAGTGATGGTTATAGATTTGACTTAATAGCTTCCTTGATAACAGAAGTGACAGTTCTTGCCCATACTACTCTGTAGTAGCTAACACTATGCCTTATTTAGAATATTCAGTTCAGTTCAGTTCATTTCAGTCGCTCAGTTGTGTTTGACTTTTTGCAATCCCATGAATGGCAGCATGCCAGGCTTCCCAGTCCTTCACTGTCTCCTGGAGTTTGCTCAAACTTGTGTATAACTTTATACATTTGCTGAATTTTACTAGGGAAATCTGGCTTTCAAATAGGACCTATTGAAAGATGCTGACATGTCCATGAAAGTTGGTGTGATTCTATAGATTGTAAGATTCAAAATCAAATTGAAACTACAGAAATCCTACTAAAAATCACAATTGTAGAATTTTCTTTGTGTAGCTGTCATGTGTTGCATGTAGTATTTATCATAGTTTGTTACTGTAATTATATGTAAACTACTTCAATGTTAATATAAATTTAAATTAAGGAGAGGAACATGGAATTGGAGTATGATGAAACTCTTATCAGCTCCATGATGTTTACCAAATTACTTCTTAACTCTTTGATCTTTGTTTCCTCATCTCTGTGATGGAGATAGTGTTTCTCTTTTTAGATTGTAAGGTCTACATGAACCTGCACTTACAATATTG
Organism: Cervus elaphus; assembly: GCF_910594005.1. Taxonomy (NCBI): domain Eukaryota; kingdom Metazoa; phylum Chordata; class Mammalia; order Artiodactyla; family Cervidae; genus Cervus; species Cervus elaphus. Next base: position 36,413,486 of record NC_057831.1, read on the forward strand.
ACACTTTGGTTAGTTTCATTCATTCTCAAATAGGTATATTTCCCCTAATCTGCTTCCCCTGTCCTCAAATAAAATTTATTGCTTTTTGCCATCATTTTAGTGTTTAGAGTTACAGATCCATACATTTACATAGGATACATGCTTTATTTAAAAAAAAAAAACCTCAATTATGTTAAACCATATTAAAAATTATCTTTTACTTCATTGGGGACAATTTTTCTATTAAAAGGAAGAAACAAACCTATATGAAGTTTTCACTGTGATAACTTGAATGAACTGTAAATTGCATTTTTATTTATAACATGTACAGTTTTGTTGAAATTGCCTAAGTTGTGATTACCTGAAACTTTGGTATTTCAGAGATTATAGCATTCTGAACATCAAAGAGAATTGAGTTGATTTTATGTGCCAATATATCAGCGAGATCTTCAGATACACTTAAATCAGAGAAATAAGGGTTCCTTCTACATATTTATATATTCTAAGTCCTTCAAATTAAAGCTACCTTAAGATGACATCTATAAATTTTCATTTTCAGTAACGTCTTACTATTACAGGATCTGCATGGGATTTCAGTGTTCTGACAAAGGTTTTATTTTCCTGTTAACCAGGTACTTGTGAGTCACACCCCCGGTTACTGTAGTAATCTATCTTAGATACTGCAGTGTATTGCTCCCTCTCTTAGTTACGGTTAAGTTGTGGCTTTAGGTTTCTCATTATCTTTCATTTCTTTTAATCATGATATCCGGGTACGCCATTCCTGACCCTGAGCAGCGTGTGAGAGTTGTTAGGGCTTTAGGTTTGAGTTGACATGAAGATAAGTGAAGACCACTGCTCTACAGCCTCGAGTACTTACCCTTTCCCTCAGGTGATTGTGTAGTAACCATGCAGCCTCCTGTGGTAAATATAACTGACTGCTCTTTCTTCTCACGGTATTTTAAGCAAAGTAAAACAGCGGTTCGGCTGAAAGAAGACATGAAAAAGATAGTCGCGGTGCCGCTACACGAGCAGCGGAATCCCACCTACACCAAGCTGTTTGGAGTCAGTCTCCAGGACCTTCACCGGCAGGGGCTGACCGAGAACGGGGTTCCAGCCATCGTGGGGAGCATCGTGGAGTACTTGACCCTACACGGTGAGTCCAGTCGTGTTGTGTGACTCTGCTGTTTTTACAAAAGAATGTGTCAGTGTGAACTCACCATGCATTATTAGAATATTCCCTAAAACACCTTAATCAGAATGTTGAATTACGGCATAATATACCCTGCCCTTAGCAAAGGATGTTAAGAGCTTTATGACTGTTTAACATTATTTGGAAAATACTTAATTTAGCTCACCATGGAGAAATCACTTTAGTTATTGAGGTTTCTAGTTTGGAATGATTCCTAGTGTTAAGTACTAAAAGGCACTTTTAATATTAATGCTGAGTTCTCTTGACTCATTCCCTCTGAGAGTCAATAGTTTTTAATGTAACAGAATACTTTGAGTATCTCTTTCAGTTTGAGGTCAGTCATGAACTTATTGAATATGTTGATTGCTTTCAAAACTCAGCAGAAATAGCAAAAGAAAGTATTGTGTATAAACTACTATGGTGTTGGGAGGGGGCATTAACTTTGGGAATGATAAAATTGTGTAAAATGATTGCAGACTGCCATAGAACATTGCATGATAAAAAGAAAATCATATCCTCTCTTTGTTAGTGAGAGCTAGTATGTTTTATAGCTTTTTAAATTATTTTATTTAAAATAGGACTTAACCTGGATGACTTGAGAGAATGTTTGTTTTAAGTCGCTTAGCCCTGTCTGAATTTTTGTGACCCCATGGACTGTAGCACGCCAGGTTTCCATTCCTGTTTCCCACAGTTTGCTCAAACTCAAGTCCATTAAGTCGGTGATGCCATCCAACCATCTCATCCTCTGTTGCCCCCTTCTCCTCCTGCCATCTATCTTTCCCAGCATCAGGGTCTTTTCCAATGAGTCAGCTATTTACTGCAGGTGGCCAGAGCACTGGAGCTTCAGCTTCAGCATCAGTCCTTCAGTGAATATTCAGGGTTGATTTCCTTTAGGATTGACGGTTTGACCTCCTTGCTCTCCAAGGGACCCTCAAGAGTTTGAGAGAATGATGCTTATCAAATGAGGACAGGGTGATGGGTGATCCAAACTGTATAATAAATATCAATAAACTTTAAGGGATTTGGAAAGAAGCTGTTCTGAGGGAAGAGCTTGTAATCTTCATTTTCTACGCTGAAACAAACATTTCTATACTAAAACAAGACACTTTGCAGAGTAGATTATAAAACTTGTGGGTAATTTTAAAGGTAAAACTTGAGATTTGGGAGAAATTCTGTACTCTGCGCAGTTTGCTTCCCCTGACTCTTGGCGTGATTCCAAGTCAGTTCCCCCTTCTGAGGAGGAGGCTGGGGGAAATGTTCCACCTTCCTCTGTAGGAACGTGTATGTGCTGTGACAGGGACTGAATGGCAGACAGTTCAGGCCTCAGAAGGCTGTCAGGTGTTTTGTGTTAATTGAAAAACAGCCCTTTGCTCAGGTTATTTGGTATGTAGATAAGAAAATATTATAGCATTTTGCTTTGAAAACTGAAGATCCAGGGACTCATTGCATTCTTACCTCCTAGGTGTTAGTGTTTTGGGAGGAAGATAGCTGCAGGAGGGTGAGATTCTTAGAGAACAGTTCTGGGTTTGTTCAAACACTTTAAGCAGGTTGAACACAAAGGTGTTATATATGGTATGGCAGGAAGATGGGCCCTTGGCCTACAAAATCTTGAAGCCAGGTGTTACAGAATTAGAGCTTTGACAGAACTTAGTTACACACTCACTATTGAGTAAAACTGTAATCTCTGACTTAGATACAAGATGATCACTAAATAATTCATTTAATATCTTAAATAGGGTTGTTTGGTATTACTCATTTGGATGCCAAACTGTGACCACCTAAGATAATATTTTTGTTATGGCATCACCAGTATTCTGACCTGTTACCCAACAATAATTAAATAATAGCCTTTTGAGGTTACTCTTATGTAAAATTGGACTTCCCTGGTGGCTCACACCGTAAAGAAGCTGCCTGCAATGGGGGAGACCTGGGTTTGATCCCTGCGTCAGGAAGATCCCCTTGAGAAGGGAATATCATCCCACAACAGTATTCTTGCCTGGAGAATTCTATGTACAGAGAAGCCTGACTGGCTACAGTCCATGAGGTCACAAAAAGTTGGACACAACTGAGCGTTAACACTTTATTTGAAATCATTTTTATTTTTAATCTTTTAAAACAATATTGAATAACTACTAAATTTATGTGGTTTGAAATTTAGAAAGGTATACAGTGAAAAGTGTCTCCTTCCAAACCCTGTCCCCTGACCTTTCATCTCCCCCTCCCCAAAACAATACTACTATACTATTTTTTGCTATTTTCTTGCAAAGATATCTGAATATATAAGCAAATTTGTGTATTTTCTTTTCCTTTTTAACATTAGCATATCATGCACACTGTTTATGAATCTTCTTTTAAAAAAATCACTCAGAAAAGATATCACTCAATGGTATATTTTGGAGACTGTTCCATTTTGCCTAAAGAGCTTTCCTCATTTAATTCTTTATTCCTCTGCATGCTATTACACTTTATGTGTATATGTGTCACTGTGTCACATCTTGATCGGCATTGAATTGTTCCAGTCTTTTGATGTTTGCAGACAATGATTCAGTGACCAACCTTTCACATGTATCAAGCACAGTGATGTGCCTGTAGACTAACCTTCTGGAAGTGGGCTTATGGATCAAAAGATATGTGCACTAATAATCTTAGGAGCTGAGCTAGTTTACATTGACATGATCAGTGTATGAAAATCTGGGCAAATTTTGAATTAGAGATTGCGTTTCTTCTATTTCTCCCTTGTGTACCCTTCATTGTACTTTAATAGGGTGTATTCAGGTAATACAAAACTAAATGTTTTAGTGGGATCAGTCAGCTATCAAACACATGGCCCCTGCACTGGAAACACAGTCTTAATCGCTGGACCACCAGAGAAGTCCTTCAGTCAGTCATTCTTAACCAGGGTATTCAGAATACACATTCATTGACAGTACCTAGGTTCTACTGAATCAGAGTCTTAACGGGCACCTGCCCTGTATTTTGAAAAACTATATAGTTGATTACACTGTAGACAGCCAGAAGCCACTTTCTGTATTTGAAACTATTATGTTAATAAAAGCATAGGGCCTGTGTAAGTTTGAAGTGTGGTGTGGAGTTTGAGGAGCTTCCCTGGTGGCTCAGTGGTAAAGAATTCCATCTGCCAATGCAGGAGACTTGGGTTCAATCCCTGGGTCAAGAAGATCTTCTGGAGAAGGAAATGGCAACCCACTCCAGTATTCTTGCCTGGGAAATCCCACGGATAGAGGATCCTAGTGGGCTACAGTCCATGGGGTCACAAAAGCATCGGACATGACTTAGTGACTAAACAACAAAAATAAAATGGAGTTTGAGGGCAGGATACTTGAGTTGGTTTTGTGTAACTGTTTTATAGCTTTATAAATTTATTTATATATTCATATATTATAAATTAAATATTAAATAAATATTAAATATTTATATATTATATATAAATATTTATTATGCACCTGTGAGACAGTAGGCACTCTATCAGATATGGGATTCAGAATGATTGGTTGTATAATTAACCGCATTTAGATATTGTGGTCATACTTTGTTGTTTAATGTAAATGAGGATATCTAACAACTTGCTGTGAGGGAAACCTTTTACTATTATAGAGGAATTTTAGAACAGAAAGTGTTTATCAAGCACTCTATTAAGACCTTTTAAATAGACTTTTCTTTGGCCACCAAATGCAAAGAGGCAACTCATTGGAAAAGACCTTGATGCTGGGAAGGATTGAGGGCAAGAGAAGGGGGCAACAGAGGATGAGATGGTTGGATGGCATCAGCGACTCAATGGATATGAGTTTGAGCAAACTTCTGGAGATAGTGAAAGACAGGGAAGCCTGGCGTGCTGCAGTCTATGGGGTTGCAAAGAGTCAGACACAACTGAGCAACTGAACAACAAAAATAGACTTTGGGTTTTTATAAAAACTAAAAAAAAATCCCACAAAATGTACATGTATTTTTCCATTCAAAGGAAAATCTTTTAGGTTATGAGTCATATCATGTTTATACTGATCAGTTATTTTAAAATAACTAATCTTGTTGACTGTGTTACTGGATTGCTTCTACTTTAACATGAAGATGCTGTGGGATATTTAAATAGTGTAGGATTCTCTACTTACCACCAGATGTCAGAATATGCATACATATTGTTATATGACTGCCTGGGCCAGTGTGCTAATAAGAAAAATTCTGACTTCTGGCATGTTCAGTTTCTGTTGATGCATTCATACGATCATACATGTATTCATTAGATTTTTAAATAAATACTTCAGTTGTAGCTGTCAGTGTTGTATACATTATTTTTTGGCATTGCTAATCCATTAAATTGATGTTTCATTATGATTACATCTCATGAAATCAAATGTGACAAAATCTCAAATGTACAAGAGTAACTCTTTAAAGCTTTCTAAACATCTCCTCCCTCTGAACGTTTCTGTTGTAATCATTTCCTAAAAATTTATAATAGGAAACATTAGAGACAGTATAGTCTGGTAAGCTTCATATGAGTATTGTATATATTATAAGTTCATAAGGGACTTTAAAAAACTATATGAATTCTTTTTGCCAGAGTGTAAAATAGCCATGTCCTGATTGAAAAGTAACTAAGTGTCCTTCAAGTTGTTTGGGTGAGAGAAGTTCCTGAGGGAAGAGAGTTCTGCAAATAAGTGAAATCAGGGAAGAAAAAATAGTTGAGAAGCATTGACTTTGATGACTTCTATTTGTAGCTTCTCTTTCCTTTATTAAGGTTCACAGGGATCAGGAACATTTACGACTAAAGCCAGTTCTCGGAGCTGGCTAGTTATTTTTGAATAACTGAAAGTACATTTATTTGAGGGAAGGGTCAAAAAACCTTGTTGGGAGAGTGAACCTCAGGTCAAAGCTAGAAAATTGCTGTGAAATCAGATCCAGGGGCATTTGCTGGGCCAAAAGCAGGCTCTGGAGCTGGGTAGATAGAGGACTATGTTGTCAAATTATGTATCTTCAGAATTTGGGCCTTGACCAGGAATGGGATTCTCTTTTATTAGGTGGTACCTGCTTGATGCCAGAATATGTTTCTGAAGTTATGAATGAAGCTTTGTAGAGGAAACAGACCTTGAAAGCTTTAAAAATGATTAAGCTGAAGTCTCCCAGTAGTAACTGATACTCTGCAGCATTAAAGCAAATGGCATATCACCTGAGTTATCTGTTGGTGCAAAACAGATGACCCTAAAACATAGTAGATTAGGACTATTTATTATCCCACAGTTCCTATGGGTTAGGAATTCGGGCATAGCTTAGCTATGTCTTCTGTTTTAGGGTCTCTTTTAAGGCTGCAGTCATGGTGTTGGCTGAGGCTACCATTCATATCAGGACTTGAGTGGGTAAAGGTTCACTTCCAAGCTCATTCACGTGGTTGTTGGCAGGATCCAGTTCCTGTGGCCTGTTGACCTGAGGGTCTGGGTTACTCACTGACTGTTGTCTAGAAACTGCCCTCACTTCCTTGCCACGTGGACCTTTTGGTAAGGGAGCTCACAAAACAACAGCTGATTCATCACAGTGAGCAATCAAGAACAGTCAGAGAGAACACGAGCAAGCAAAGTAGACATCACAGTCTTATAACCTAATCTCAGAAGTGAGATTGGAACCTCATCACATTCTCTTGTTTAGAAGCAAGTCACTAGGTCCAGACCACACTCGAGGAGGGGAGGGGATTCCACATGGCATGGATACCAAGAGGTGAGGGTCAGTCACTAGGGCCAGTTGAGAAGCTGCCTAGCTCACAAACTGCCTGCTGTCTCCTCTATTACATGGTGGCCTAGCCATACCAATTGTGAAATATTTTTAATATCATCTCTGGTTTCACAAATTTTTGTCAAAATTGAGCTAAAATTCACAACCCAATAGTATGTGTATACGAAGAAGTACAAAAACATCTTACCAAATGACAAATTCCATAAGGATTCTGGTGGTGGTTGAATTTTTTTTCTCATAGTTAGTTGTTTGTTTTCAAACCTAACATACTGCAGGGTACTTTGCTGAATTAAAGGATTCATAAATGTCTTATCAAATTACAAAGTAAAATGAAATTAGCTTTCTTTTTCTTTAGAAAGAGAAATACAGTTAGAGGAAAGAGAGAGAAACCAAGGCTGATAAGAACAAACACCTGCCACCTAAATAATTCAGATAGGCTTCAATGCTTAGGTTCTTGGCTGAAATTCACCATTGGACTCTCGAAAAGAGAGTGGCAAGTTGAGCCCACTGGTTACTCTTTTCTTAGATTGTTTCTCACACCTTCAACATTCCTCCACCATCTGACTCACATGCTTTCATAGTATTTAGTCTCCTTGAACCCAGCACACTGAACTGGAAATCATTGTCCTCTACCTCAAACCAGCCGCCACCCTTCCACCACCACCCCCACCCACCTCATTCTTTACAGTACTTTTTCCTGAATTCCTAGTCTGCAAATGTTAAAGTTACTTTTCAATCTTCCCCACTTCTCTGTTTTCTTTGTATGTACCAAGTTCCCAAATCAGCTTTATTCTTTCCTTTTCACTCCCTTCCCACCATAGTCTCTGTCTTACTGCCTTACATAGATTGTAGTCACCCTAAGACAAGGTCTCTGCCCTCTGCATTCTCTACTTAGCTAGCTAGGTCTTCTTTCAACCTTGTTTATGTTGTCTCCCACAGTCAAATACACATTTAATGCTCCATTGATAAATTATGATAAAGTCTTTGCCCTTTGTCTTGACGTGCATTACCCTGTACTTAACATTTCTTCCATTTTATTAACCCATTACTCTTTGACTTAAACACTCCGTATTTTCACCTGCCTCTCTGTTCTCCTCTCTCAGCTTCTCAATTCATATATTGGTTTCTCTTTGTCAGGGATTGATCAAGTTTTTTTGGGTTGTGATGCTTAATCCTTTTGTGGCCTTCGTTAAGAGAAAGAATACAGAATTAAGAGTACAGAAACAGGGATAGAACCCTGGAGAGGGCCCCGATAAATGAGAGGCTTCTCCGTGAAGCCTTCTCTGCTGACCCCAACTAACACTAATGATCACAGATCAATAGGCTAAAGGCCAAGATCTTTTCTTAACTACTTTACAGTCTCTAACAGTTTGCATTTATTGATTACTAAAAAAGTAATAGTTCTTTATCAAGTAATTGCAAAGGTAATCACATACAGTTAAGAAGTTTCTTACATACATGTTATTCTTTTTTAAATAGTTGTTCTCAAAATGATAAGTTGTTTTTCGAGCCAAAGTAAATTTCTGTTGTATACTGTAGAAGATTATATGAATGACATTCCTTCGTAGAGTAGTGTGTGTTCTGTGTGTGTTGTGTTCTGACCTTATTTTTAGACGTCAGTTTTCACAACAATCATCTATGATGTTTGGGGTTGATATATAGTAAATGGGAAAACTTATTATTCTAAGAAAATGTTTTTATAAAATGTGAAAATCTTCCAGGGCTTGATAATTATTCAGGAAATTTTATACTGAGGTTTATTTGTTACTGTCATTTAGAGTTTGTATCGGTGAGAGACCTCTGTTTATTTTCTTTGTGTCATCTTGGCTGTTTCAGGACTCACCCAGGAAGGCCTTTTCCGGGTGAATGGCAATGTCAAGGTGGTGGAACAACTTCGATGGAAGTTTGAGAGCGGGGTGCCTGTGGAGCTGGGGCGAGACGGGGATGTGTGCGCGGCGGCCAGCCTGTTAAAGCTCTTTCTGAGGGAGCTGCCCGAGAGTGTGATCACCTCCACGCTTCAGCCTCGCTTCCTTCAGCTCTGTCAGGGTCGGTACACCGAATCCTTCTAGAAATTAAAGCAATTTTATTTTTCACCTAACAGATTTTAAACATTTACAATTTCTCCATTACTCTCACCTTGCTATCTTATTCTAGATCCTTACCTTCTCCCCTAAAATAATACTAAAGTGATTATGAAATGCTATTATTAAATATAATTTCTAAGACTATTGGCATGTGAATATATAAATAACATTTAAAAGCCCTGATGCTTTTGGGCCAAAGAAATTCTTTTCCGACTAGTTATTGACTACCATCGAAGTAGTAAGACTGAGGCATTAAATTCTGTATTCAGTTCAGTTCAGTTGCTCAGTCGTGGCTGACTCTTTGCGACCCCATGAACCGCAGCACGCCAGGCCTCCCTGTCCATCACAAACTCACGGAGTTTACTCAAACTCATGTCCATTGAGTCAGTGATGCCATCCAGCCATCTCATCCTCTGTCGTCCCCTTCTCCTCCTGTCCCCAATCCCTCCCAGCATCAGGGTCTTTTCCAATGAGTCAACTCTTCACATGAGGTGGCCAAAGTATTGGAGTTTCAGCTTCAGCATCAGTCCTTCCAATGAACACCCAGGACTGATCTCCCTTAGGATGGACTGGTTGGATCTCCTTGCAGTCCAAGAGACTCTCAAGAGTCTTCTCCAACACCACAGTTCAAAAGCATCAGTTCTTCGGTGCTCAGCTTTCTTTATAGTCCAACTCTCACATCCATACATGACCACTGGAAAAACCATAGCCTTGACTAGATGGACTTTTGTTGGCAAAGTAATGTCTCTGCTTTTAAATATGCTATCCAGGTTGGTCATAACTTTCCTTCCAAGATGTAAGCGTCTTTTAATTTCATGGCTGCAGTCACCATCGGCTGTGATTTTGGAGCCCCCAAAAATAAAGTCTGACACTGTTTCCACTGTCTCCCCCTCTATTTCCCATGAGGTGATGGGACCAGATACCATGATCTTAGTTTTCTGAATGTTGAGCTTTAAGCCAACTTTCTCACTGTCCTCTTTGAGTTTCATCAAGAGGCTCTTTAGTTCCTCTTCACTTTCTGCCATAAGGGTGGTGTCATCTACATATCTGAGCTGATTGATATTTCTCCCGGCAATCTTGATTCCAGCTTGTGCTTCTTCCAGCCCAGCGTTTCTCATGATGTACTCTGCATAGAAGTTAAATAAGCAGGGTGACAACATACAGCCTTGACGCACTCCTTTTCCTATTTGGAACCAGTCTGTTGTTCCATGTCCAGTTCTAACTGTTGCTTCCTGACCTGCATACAGGTTTCTCAAGAGGCTGGTCAGGTGTAGGGAATATTAATTAAATTGTGTTTGCTTAGTGTCCTTTGAGACTGAAAAGTCACTAGTATGCTTTCTCATAAGCAATATTGAGTCGTAAAATAGTATTTGTTTTGTATAGTGAAGTTAAAATTAATTGTTTAGAGGTTCTTAAGCATCTGTTTTTCTTTGAGGTAGAGTTCATTTGCAGTATTATATTAGTTTCAGGTGTACAACATAGTAATTCAAAATGTTTATATGTTATACTTCATTTAAAGTTATTATAAAATATTGGCTATATTCCCTGTGCTGTTCAATGTATCCTTGTACCTTATTTATTTTATATGTAATAGTTTGTGCCTCTTAATCCCCTATCCCTACCTGTCTTGCCCCTTATCTCTTCCTTCTTCTCATTGGTAGCTACTGGGATGTCCTCTTTTTCTCCAAGCCTGTTTCTGTTCTGTTCTGTTTATTCATTTGTTTTATGTTTTTTGGTTTCACATTTAAGTGATAAGATATTAGTTGTCTTTCTCTATCTGACTTGTTTCACTAAGCATAATATCATCCAGGTTCATCCACGTTGTTGCAAATGTCAAAATTTCATTTTTTTTAATGGATATGTGTGTATACACACACACACACACATATAAATGTGTATACATATTTATCTATCAAAGGACACTTAGTTGGCTTACATATTTTGGCTACAGTAAATAGTGCCACTATGAACACTGGGCTACATGTATCTTTTCAAATTAGTGTTTTACATTTTTTGGATATATGTATATCTAGAAGTGAAATTGCTGGTTCATAACGGTAATTCTATTTTTAGTTTTTTGAGAAAACTCTATACTCGTTTTCATAGTGGCTGTACTAGTTCTCACCAACATTATACAAGGCTTCCCTTTTCTCCACATCCTCAGCAACATTTGTTGTTTGTGTTCTTTTTCATGATAGTCATTCTAACAAGTACAAGGTAGTAGCATATTGTGGTTTTGATTTGCACTTCTCTAATGATGAGTGATGTTGAACATCTTTTCATATTTCTGTTAGCCATATGTATGTCTTCTTTGGCAAAATGTCTGTCTATTCAGGTCTTTTTGCCCATTTTTTAATTGATTTGGCTTTTATTGATAATGAATTGTTTGAGCTATTTGTATATTTTGGATGTTAGCCCCTTACTGGTCATATCTTTTACAGATATTTTATCCCATTTAATAGGTTGTCTTTTCATTTTTTTCAATGGTTTCCTTCACTATGCTGATGCTTTTAAGTTTAATTAGACCCCAGTTGTTTATTTTTGCTTTTGTTTCCTTTGCTTTAGGAGATAGATTCAAAACAATACTGCTGCAGTTTGTGTTTTGCCTATGTTTTCTCCTAGGAGTTTTATGGTGTTGGTCTTAGATTTAGGTCTTTAATCAATTTGAGCTTATTTTTTATATGGTGTGAGAAAATGATCTGATTTTATTCTTCTAGATATAACTGTCTAGATTTCCCAGCACCAGTTATTGAAGCAACTGTCCTTTCCCATTACATAGTCTTGCATCTTTTGTCATAGATTAATTGATAAGTGTGTGAGTTTGTCTCTGGGCCCTCTGTTCTGTTACACTGATCTAATGTGTCTGTTTTTGTGCTGATACCATACTGTTTTAATGACTGTAGCTTTGTTATAAAGTCTGAAGTCAGGGAGCCTGATTTCTCCAGCTCCATTTTTCTTTTTCAAGATTGCTGTGGCTATTTGGGGCCTTTTGTTAAGCCATACAGATTTTAAGACTTTTTTGTTCTAGTTCTGTGAAAAATGCCATAATAATTTGATAAGATTGCATTGAATCTGAAGAGGGTCTTGGAGCCTCATGTTTATGACCTCGTGTAACCTTAATTACCCCTGTAAAGGTCCTGCTTCCAAATATTGGAGTTTAGGTCACATTGGAGTTTAGGACTTTAACCTGTGACTTTGTAGGGAAAAAATTCAGTCCATAGCATTGCTTTTCTAAAAAAAATTATCACAATTTGGTGTATGTATTATTAAAAATTAATTAGTAAAATGCCTACAGAGGATGCTAATTAGATACTGTCTAGAATAGAAATCATTAATTACTACAGAACTGATATTTTTTTCTTAGAAATCTTTAAAGACTAGCAGAGATAGAAATAAGGAGTGAGTTTAAAATAAATGATAAGCTGTCTAAAAAATACTACTGGGTGTTGTTTTTGTTTTTTGTATAATTTTCTGTAAATTGTTTGTATTTTAATATTGATTCTCTGTAAGAATTTATTCCTTCTAGTGATAATCGGTGCTAGTTAGTGACTACTCACTGTGTAATACCTAGAAGATACTTTATTTATATAATCTCTTTTGATTCCAGCATCAACTCTAATGAGATACAGAGAAAATAAGATTCATTTTGAAGGAGGAAATTACAGCCTGTGGTTTAGAGCATAGGCTCTGTGTCCATTCTGACTTGTTTGCCTGCTGGCAGCTGCATTAGTATGGACGGTTACTTAACTTTTCTGTGTCTTAGTATATTAGGTATCTATTGCTACATAACAGTTGTCTGAAAACCACATTAAACATGTATTTTCCATCAGGAAGTTGCTCTCAAGAGTTGTCAAAGGGCTGCGGTTATCTGAAGGCTTGACTGGAGCTGGGAGATCTGCTTCCAGGGTGGTTTGTTCACATGGCTGACAGTGTAGTGCTGGCTCTTGGTGAGATGCCTCAGTTCCTTTTTCTGTGAGCATCTCCTGATGGCTACTTGAGTGTTCTCATAACATGTATCTGGCTTCCCCCAGAGTGTGAGCACATCAGGAGAGATGGAAGCTCTTGTTTCAGTGACCTAGCCCCAGAAATCAAATAGCATCATTCATACCACATTGTATTCATTAGGAGCATGTTGAAGAGGAGAGGGATTAGGCACCATCTTTTGAAGGAAGAAGTGTCAGACTTTGTGGACACACCACACCTAGTTTTACTACTATGGAGTGCATAGTAGTGTGCACTTCCTGAGCTTGTTGTGGATACTGAGTTTATCCACTGAAGCAGTTAGAACAGTGTTGGTTGTGTACTATATATTTAATAAATGTTAAGTTATGCATCTCAATTGTGGCAGCCCATAAGAATTGTCTGGGAAGCTTTGAAAAATCCCAGAGATCACTACATCGTAGACAAATTAAATCATCATCTCTCGAGATGAGACACAGGCATCCATAGTTTTAATGTAACCGTCCATCCCCATACTTATGTACCAGTTTATCCTCAGCCCTTGCTCCCACCCCTTGGTTTCTTGGTTATATGAAGATGAACCATTTAATGTGATTACCTTCAAGTTTTTAACTTTTAACCTTAAAATTAATCCCTTTATCCTAATGTCCCTGTCTCCTAAATAAAAAATTACAAAAGTTACAGAAGGGTGAATGCACCTACCTGCCTAATGATTAAGGAGGAGGAAGGAAAGGGGGAAAAGAGAGTTCCAGTTTGGAGTTAAATGAAGATTTCAAAATTCTTGCCCAAATTAATTGAAACTGTTTGAACTTTTGGTTGTTGTTTTGCCTGGTAAATCACACAAAATGGACCAAATCTTCCAAAAATTCATCGGGAATATTTTTGGAATTGCTATCAATTATCAATTTTTATTTTTTGAAATGTTTTATATAACTTCAATGAAAGTGTGAGCCTGCAAATCTTGCATATTACATATAGTACAGGACTCTTTTATATGAAATCAGTGGCTAAAAATTTTTTAATTATAAATTGAGGTAAAGGCATTGTTGCTTCCCAGTTGGCTCAGTGGTAAAGAATCCGCCTGCTAATGCAGGAGCTGCAGGAGACATGGGTTCGATCCCTGGATCAGGAAGATTCCCTGGAGGAGGAAATGGCAAGCCACTCTAGTACTCTTGCCTGGAAAATCCCATGAACAAGAGGAGCCTGGCAGGCTACAGTCCATGGGGTCTCAAAGAGTCGGACATGACTGAGTGACTGAGCATACACACACGCAAAGGCATTGTTTGGTATTTTATTGCTCACATAGAAAAGTAGGATACTCTCTTGCGAACCGTGAGCTTACAGGTTTATTAGGGGAATAGAACCAGGTACACAGAGAGCCAGGTTATACAAAACAAAGTGAGTTTGAGGAGAGGAATCCTTACTAAATCAGATGATAAGAAGAGTTTCAAAAAGAAGGAAGTGACTTTCGGAGGGCTGGTAGAATTGCCACAGATGGTGTGTGCTTTAGGAAGAAAGGATTACAAAAACAAAGGTGTTTGGGAAACAAAGGTACATGATTCCAACCGTGAGCATAGTGTGTGTTAGGAAAAGGGTGGGGGAATGAGTGGTTAATAGAATGAGTTTGGTGGTTTGTCAGTAACATTTTTAATCAAATACTGAAGTGACACATTCTTAAGTAATTTTATTACTTGATAAAATTCATCATCTTATTGCTTTTAACATTTTCCTTTATTTAAAGAAATATTTTTTCAAACTAATACATGCATATGGTTTTATTAAAAAATTAAATAAAGTGGAAAGATTAGTAAACCCCTACACATGCTTTGGCTGCCCTTAATTTTCTTTCCCAGAGGAAATCAGTTTTCACTTGTCTAGCTATTCCTTTGATATTTCCTTCCATTTGATAATATAATGTTTTATCTTGATTACTTATTTCCAGATATTATCTCATTGTTTCTGCTTCAGAAATGTGCAGAATTAGCTCTGTACTTCAGTATCATTCTACCACAATTTTAGCTAATAATTTTTGTATGTATTTAATTAAGGTATGCCTTGTTAGGACGATGTAAGCATGTGTACTTGTGTGAAGTGTATTGCCTGATGTTAATATCTCTTAGATTTATAGGGAATTATGTGAATGAAAATAATCTGCATTTTTTAGATTGCTCCAACACATCCACCATTGCCTGTTTTTTTCAAAATGTCAAATAATTTGTCCATTCCTTATTTCTGGGGAGATTACTCTTGGACCCTTTTTCTTCTTCTCGCATCTGAACCCCAGTAGTAGGTGTCACCCTGAGCCTCCCTCCCTATTCTTCCCAGACCTGCACTTCCTGGCAGTCTTTTCTCTCTGTTGTGGTGGACACTTAGCAGATCCCTTCAGCCTGGAAAATATTGTCTTTTGGTCTTGGAAATGTACCTGTATTATCTTTTATTGTTCCTTTAGAGGTTTGATTATCATCTTTAAGTTCTGCTTTCTGTGAAATTTAATCAATTTTATTTTCTAACCTTATTTAAAAATTTTAGCCTATGACTTTAATATTGAACATATTCATGCTGTTTCTTTTTCGAAGGACTTTGTTTTATTGCAGTCTGTTCTTCTTCTTTCTGAGATACAAATAAGGCTTTGGGGGATGTTTGTTTATGCGGCTTTGGTTTGGTTTTCTTCCCCCGTATATTTCTGTTTGCGGGATTTCTTTTTCCCTCTTTACTCAAACATATGAGGATCTTTGGCCGTCGTGATTTAGGAGTAGCATTTTGTACATGGACCAGGGGGCTCGTCTACTGGCATACTTCACTTCAGGAGGATTAGATGGTGGGGATAGGGGAAATCCAGCTGTTTCATTGGGGAACCTCAAATGTCAATATGTGGGCATGTTTTTCTCTTCAGCTATTGAGTTCCTTGAGCAGGAGTGGGAGGGAGATGGGAAGTATGCTAACGGGCCTATTATTTATTAGCACATTTTCACTCATCTTCACGTTTTCAGCTGTTTCCTCACTGTAGACCTTAGCTATTTCAGATGTCCAAGAATCCACTGACGTTATGCAGAGCCTAAGCCTCAGCACTCTTGCCTGCTGGCTCACTTGCCTGGGTGGTGGAGGCTGCCTGAAGCTTGACAGGCTTTCATGCAGTCTGTCTGTTTTCAGTCACTTGCATTCACTTCCAAATGGCTTTGAAATCTCCTCTCCTTCTGTCTTCTCTGCTGTTCTTTTTTTGCCCACGGGTGCTTACACTTTTTAAGCATCATTTTACTGTCATTTAAGTAGGGTTTTGGGAAGAATATGTGATCAGTTTGTCTCTTTAAATGGACATTCTCCTTTACCTTTCACCATCCCATGCTTGATTTTAAATGGGGAGAATTTTATAATAGCAGCTGTGTAAACAATGTGTAAGAGTTAAGTGCCTTTGAATTTTAGCTTATGAGCTTTGATAATTTAGATTGCATCTGTTTTTCATAAGAAAACCACCCTAGTAACACTATCTTAATCAGCACAATGCCTGATTGTAAAGAAAGCTTATTTCATTTGCTGACTTCGTGCTTGAGCCTTGCACTATTTATTTTATTTCATTACGTGAGGAATTCACTAGGTAAGTTTGAGTTAAGGCTGTCTTTTGTCTATTCTGTATCATAGTGCCACTGGCATTCTTTGATGTGAGCTGAATGGTTTTACCTTGCAAATTATAATGTACTAATTATTAAGTCATTACCCCTTGGGTAGTAAGAGCACCATAGGAAGAATGAAATATTTCCTTCCTTAGGTTCATTCCTTCTTACTGAGAAGTTCCTTTCCTTTCAAAATTTTTAAACTCTCATACATTTGTTTCTGTGAAAAACAATCATTATATTAAACTCCAAGTCTAAGCCCTTTCCATTTTCAGTGTGTGCCTTTTAGGTTTTCTATAAGCAATGCTAAATATATAAATCATGCATTTTGTCCTGGGTAAAGACCTAAACACAGAGCAGAATTGAAGCATTGCCATCTGCCCAAGCTGCCAGTCACTCAGATGTGTGAAACCTCTACTGGAATAAATTGAAAATGTGGTGCCAGGAAACGCAGGTTTCCACACATGACTTTATACATTTTTATGATATTCCAGTTAGTTCTGCTTCCATCCAGATCCACGTGACAGGAAAAAAAGCCTTTGTTATTTATAATTCCCTATGATCTCTAAGGTTGTAGATCCTAATAGCTAGATAATCTTTAGTTTACTGAGCACGTATAAATATTTTCCTCTTAATGGCCTTTGACACTGGGAGATAGTGTTAAGTAGTGCGTGGAATTATGCAAATTTGGAAAGGTCAGGACTAAGCAAAATTATTCTGCATTAGAACAACTGGTCTTGAAGTATGTAAGTGTTGCGAATGTGCGTGTATGTAAATGTGCTGAAATCCTTTATTTACTCTTGTCTTTTCAGCTGTTTTCTCTATATCCTTGATGGCTTATACCTTAAAAAATTCCTGTCATCTTAGTGAGATGTGAAGAGGAAAAGTAGATAAACTAATCTTTAATGGAAAGTTCTCTTCTGACTTTTTCCTACACTGGATTTTAAAGTCAACAGAATTGCCTTATTCTTTCTTGAGATACAATGTACATACCATAAAACTGACCTTTTTAAAGTGTACAATTTAAAGTGGTATTTAGTGTATTCAGAGAGGGCAATCATCCCTACTATCTGGTTTTAAAGTATTTTTATCATTCCCAAAAGAAACTCCAAGCCTATTAGTGTATACTCCCCATTCCTTCCCAACTTCCCCGCTCCTCTCCTACTAGTGGTAGGCAAACACTAATCTACTTTCCATCTATATAGGTTTGTCTATTATGGCCATTTATTATAAACAGAATCACACAATATATTGTCTTTTGTGACTGTCCTCTTTCACTCAGCATAAGTTCCAAAATTCATCCATCTTGGAACATAAATCTTTGTGTTGTTCTTTTATGGCTAGGTAGTATTCTATTGAACAACTATACTACACTGTATTTATTCATTCATCAATTGATGGGCATTTGGGTTGTTGTCACCTGTTGGCTCATAGGAATAATGCTGCTATGAACATTTATGTACAAGTTCTTATATGGACATATGTGTTCATTTTTCTTCAGTATCTACCTAGGAGTGAAACTACTGAGTCAAATGGTGACTTTAACATTTTAAGAAACAATTTTCCAAAGTAGCTGTACTGTTTTGCATTCTCATCAGCAATTAATGGAAGTTTCAATTTCTTTACATCATCAACAATACCTGTTATTGTCTGTGTTTTTCATTTTCGTTATCCTCATAGTACAGGCAGTAGAGCTTTGTAATAACAAGAAAATTATAGGCTTGAAGGGGAGAAAGAGAGATCCATGAAGCTCCAGGGCCATGAAAATAATGTCTGTTGGGGATTTTTGGAATGAATTATCACAAACTGAGTGAAATCTTCAGTAAATTCTGCACTCTTCATGAGTGCTATCATGAAGAAGTCTTATTTAGATTGAGCTGGAAGAGGAAAGAACAGTCAACAAGGGGCCTACTATAAAAAAAAATGGTAAAACAACCTGTATCAATAGAATCAATTCATAAAATACTGAAAATTTGTTTATTGTTTAAATGGTATCGGTTTGAAAGGATGCCAAGTGACCAGCTTGCTAGCCACCTGCAGCTCTACCTGAACCATGTTAAGCTCTGTCCTAAACCCCTGCTTTGCTGAGCCCATGAGCATAGTCAACTTTTACACTGAATCCATAAACAATTTGAAGACTTCAGGGGAAGAAGGGGACATCCAAAACAACCTTAAATAACTCTGGGCGATGGTTTAAGTCACAGGACATCAAATCAGTCCAGTCCACTTACAGCTGAGCAATAGTGTCAGCTGGATCAGTAGTGAGGATTGGGTAGAATAGTAGTAATATGATTTGCACTGAAACTACATATTTACTGTACTTTGCCCACTTACTATAGCACTAGCTTTATGGAGAAAGCCAAGTTTTATTGGCAGCAATATTGCCAGTAGTTTTGAAGATTAGGGTCATTGTGGGAGGCTGCCCCTCCTATATTGGAATGATAGCGCTTCCCATTTTCTCGTGTACAGACATTTCTACATTATAAACAAAATCTTCAGCTGCTACACCCTTGTGTCTCACATTTAGCCTAGATGTGAGCTCCCAGTTTTGCTATGTGGATAGATTATTTAAATGCTTACTATGTTTTTAATCGATATCTTCGTCGCCACTGAGAGGCATACAGGGAATGTCTGCAGCATTGATTTGCTGATGTTCTCCTTGGTGTCACTGAGCGTTAGTTTTTGGTTATAGGACTGAAATGTAAAGCATCATCCAGTTCTTGTTTTTCCTGCACCCTTTGCCTTTGCTTTCACATGCAGGTCCATTCTGGGAGTGGCAGAGTCAGTCTAGATACAGGCTAACTTGGCAATAAACATAACCCTACATCTTGCAGGAGCTAATCAGAATGATAAGATTTGTAGTTTTATTAATAACGTCTAAAAATAGGTTGTCATTTATTAATTTTTATTAGTTGCTTTATCATTCTACCCTTTGAGAAATTTGTGTGAGGCTTTGAGAACTTTGTCATGGGCAAGGGTTGCTCGAGAGCTGTAAGAATATAACCTCTCCTTTCACGTGGAAAAATACCAATTCCATTAATCATAAGATAGAATTATGTATATAAACTTCTCATCACTCTAAAAAGACATGGTTCCACTCATGAGAAATGAAATGCAGAGGTAAAACCTAGCCTAATCCAGGATAGCTGGCATTTTATGATTATTTTCCCCATTCTTCTGCATGTTTAGAAAGAAACAGAATTCGTGTTTTGTTTATTCTTGGTTGTTTTATGAAGCATTTTGTGCCCAGAAATTCTTAAGATCCTTTAATTAAAATGCTGTTCCCCACATATACCCCGGGACCTAAGATGTTATATTTGATTGTAAATAAATGGAGATTCCTACTCCCAGTAGTAGTTTCCTACTACTCCTCACCAGTTCTGCTTATTTATTTGTTGATTCAAGAAACATTTTTTAAATATTGACATGTTTGAGGCAGTGTGCTGGGTGCTGTGTGATAGTGATACTCATAAGTGAGCGTTGTAGGCATGAACTGGTCAGAGCATGTGCTCTGAGGTCAGACTGCCAGGATTTGAGTTGCAGCTTGGCTACTTGGCAGTTGTGTGAACATGGAAAAGTTAATGAATGTCTCTGTTTCAATCTAGTCATCTCTAGCTGGGGATGTGTGAGATGGCTACTGCTGCATTACCAGAAATATAGTGGCTTAAGACATCACATACTTGCTATCTCATTGTTCCATGAGAACTGTGTAGGCTCAGCTGGTTTCTCTTCTCCAGGCCTTACAAGGTCAAAACCAAAGTGTCCGCCCGAGTTCTTGCTTCCAGGCTCATTTGGGTTTTGGGGAGCTTTCAGTTCTAAGTGACTGTGAGGCTGCAGTCCCTGATTTCTTGCTGGCTTCTCTTTCTGGAGGCGGTCCACATTCTTGAGCTAGTGACCTTTCTCCAGCTTCAGAGTCAGCAGCAACTCACTGTTCTAATAGATTAGCAAATTTTCGTAAATCCTTGTGTGAGAATTAATGAGGAAATAAAAAGCTACTTCAATAATCTGGCGCCATGAAGCTAAATATTTTGGTTCTTTTAATAGCTGACCTTCCCATGGCCCTGAGATATATTGTAGTAGAGATTAGCATTTTGCCAATTGTTTTGTTTTTTTTTCCCACTTGAGGCTAAGATTGTATGTACAGTGTAACTTCCTGGCCATCAAAAAGTCAAAGCACGTGACAAGCACTAGGATGAATGTCCAGATTAGAGTAGGGTGCCATCCCGTGATTAGGTCCATTATTGCTGATTATGATTGTAATCTCTTTTTAATGAGAGCAAATACTTGTCACATGCTTCAGTGTTTGCTACCTAATCTGGAACAGAAGTTCTGGTTGTACAGTTTTCTTCAACTGCTGAGTCGTTTACCTGTATACCACATGTACTGTGTGCTAGGTTTTTGCTCATGGTTTAGCTTTTTTTTTAAAAAAAAAAGGGTCACATTCAGCCAATAATGAAAATCTTGTAAGAAACATGGATAATTTGAAATGGCACTTTTCACTAATAGAAAAAGTTAGTTCTTCTCCTAGGAAAAGATCGACATTATGGAAAATGATGACTTTCAATTATTAACCATTATTCCATGTACAAAGTTTTCTTAAGCTCTTTGGATTTATAAATTATACACATCCTAATATTTATTCCAATTTAGTTCTGGAAGTAACCACACTTTTCTAAAACAGTTAAAATATTTTAATATATCTGCGATGTGCAGTGCATAGTTGCTCAGTTGTGTCCCTCTTTCCCCAAATAGAATATGCTTAATGAAAGCATGATGTTTATTTTGTTTAGTGCTGTATCTCTGGTGTTAGAGACAGTCAGACACACAGAAAGCACATGATCAACATCACACATAGTGTGGATAAGTATACATTAGGAATAAGTGTGCCCAAGATAGAAGCACTGCTCATTCTTATTTATGATGTGAGACCTTAAGACATTGTCATAACCAATATAAATGTAAGAACGTGAATGAATACAGTACTCTTTATTATATTTAGGTATCAGTGAATCAAAAACTAAAGTAAACAATAATAGTTATTATGAACTTTGTTTCTAGAAAACATCAAAAGGCATCTTCTTAGGCACATTTGCACCAATACTTGCCTACTCAGTGCTAGGCTGAACATTCTAAATGTGTGGAGCAGTTATTAATCTTCTGTGGAGGAAGTCTTATCTGTGGGATAGCTGCAGGTGGGCAGTAAAGGTGATTTACCCCAGATTTCTGGAAAAGCAGTATAAATTGCAGATTCTCAGTATTATTGTGGGTGCTAAGTTGCTGGAGTCGTGTCTGACTGTAACCTGCCAGGCTTCTCTGTCCATGGCATTTCCTAGGCAAGAATGTTAGAGTGGGTTGCCATGCCCTCCTCCAGGGATCTTCCCAACCCAGGGATCTAACTCACGTCTCATGTAATTATTTGTTATGAAAAGAGATGAAAAGAAATGTCATGCTAATAAAGTCAAGTCTTTGCTTCACTGCCGATATGTTTGAACAAAGATTCAGGAGGTGAGCTATGAATATTAAGGTCCAAGCTGTCAAAGCCGCTGAAGGAGAGTGAGCCAGTGAATCTGTCTTCCATCAGAGGAAGCGGGAATGCTTGTGAGTAGGAGGAGATAGATATATTTTCCCCCTCATACTTATTTTTGCTTTTGGAGAGCATATTTCATGATTTTTTTCATTCATGCCATGAAGGCTTTCATGGTATTTTGTTAAGTTGGAGATTCTCTGAATAGATGTCTCCCTTCCCATTTTTTTGTCAGTTTCATTTCCTGGGAAATTACTTGTTGTATTTCAAAATAGTGGAAGTAAATCATCAAAGTACTGCTGCTTTTCAAAGATGTCATAAACTCCTAACTATTTAAAAAAAATTTTTTTTTTGATCTAGTGTCTTTACACATTGCCGTAGGGTTTGAAGTTTCACTTCAGAGCCAGAAAGAAGGCCAGATGTCCATTGTCAACACTGTTGGAAAGCTATTGCTTATACCCTGAAATGCTGGGAATTAATCCACATTTTAGAAAGAGAGCACACACCCATGAAAACATCCAGACTCACTTTGCCTTAGTCACCATAAGGAAAAAAAGGCAAATAGGAGTACATTTTCTCTTAGTTACTTTTTAAAAAAAATTTTATGTCTTTATTTTGATTGTGCTGCATCTTCCTTGCTATGAGGGCTTTTCTTTAGCTGCAACTAGCAGGGTCTACTCTCTAGCTGTAGTGCACAGGCTTCTTAATGTTGTGGCTTCTTTGTGGATCAAAGGCTTTAGGGCATGTGGGCTTCAGTAGTTGTGGCTCTCAAGCTCTAGGGCCCAGGCTCAAGAGTTGTGGTGCATGGGCTTAGTTGCTCAGTAGCATGTGGGATCTTTCCAGATCAGGGATCAAACCTGTGTCTCCTGCATTGGCAGGTGGGTTCTTTACCCTAAGCCACCAGGGAAGCCCCTCTTAGTTCATATTTATTTTTATAATATAAAGGTATGAGAAGTAGATAATTATCAATTTCTTTTTAATCACTCCAAACAATTATTTCCATTTCTTGTGTATTCCTACTAGGCAAGATTATAGCACAGCAGAAAATAACATGATAATATGCAACATACCACATCTTTATGGATTATCAAAATATTTGGATATGATTAAAAAAAAAAAAGGTAGGGTTTTCCCACTGGTTCAGTATAAAGAATCTGCCTGCCATTGCAGGAGGCACAGGTTGAGCAACTAAGCCCCATGTGCCACAGCTATTGAGCCTGTGCTCTGGAGCCCAGGAGCCACACTGCTGAGCCCACGTGAAACAGCTATTGAAGCCCTCAGGCCCTAGAGCCTGTGCTCTGCAACGAGAGAAGCCACTGCCATGAGAAGCCTGCATACCCCAACTAGAGAGTAGCCCCTGCTCACTGCAACTAGAGAAAAAAACAGCCCACACAGCCAAAAAAAAAAAAAATCAATATGAATAACTTCTAGTGTCAAGAGATCTATTTGCCCTGAAATTATAGTTTACTGGATCACAGTGTTTGTGAACAATAAGAAATGGAGTTATTCCAGTCATAAATAGAATGTTCTCCAATATGATTCTACCAAAGATGGGACATCTATACATTTTCAGCATTGTTATTTTTGACAGCATCACTTATTCTGACATTCATAAGGGTGAAATCGGTTCCTATTAAAAGGCATTTTGCTAAAACCTCAATGCATTCATAAAACCAAGGTAATGAAGGTAAAGCAAAACATTACTTTGCTTATTTAACAAATACTTAACATAGCACTTGGTATGTGTCACCTAGTTTGTTTTAAATACTCTGTAACTGTCGACTCATTTAATCCTCATCACAATCCTGTTAGATAGTTGATATTACCCTTAAAAATAAGGAAATAGTTCAATGAAGAGTCTGAGGTCACAAAAGTAGGAGGTAGCTAAACCTGCTTCCTAGCCTGCATTCTTATCCTGTGATCTACAGCCACTGTCAGTGGCAATCTGTGACGTTCTGTGTTTTCACTTCCTGCCATTTGCACATTACCTATGTGTTTGTAACACTGACACTCCGCTTCCTTTGCATCTTTCTTGCCTCACTTTTATGTCTCTTACACTTTTGACCGGCTAGAGCAGCTGGCCTATCTATCCAATGTGTGTTAAATATAATTGGCTCAAATTTTTATTCTCTTAGACATTTGTCTAAAGGATCAGTTCAGTTCAGTCACTCAGTCATGTCTGACTCTTTGCAACCCCATGGACTGCAGCACTCCAGGCCTCCCTGTCCATCACCAACTCCTGGAGTCTACTCAAACTCATGTCCATTGAGTCACTGAAGCCATCCAAACATCTCATCCTCTGTCCTCCCCTTCTCCTGCCTTCAATCTTTCCAGCATCAGAGCCTTTTCCAATGAGTCAGTTCTTCACATCAGGTGGCCAAAGTATTGGAGTTTCAGCTTCAGCATCAGCCCTTCCAATGAATATTCAGGACTGATTTCCTTTAGGATGGACTGGTTGGATCTCCTTGCAGTCCAAGGGACTCTCAAGAGTCTTCTCCAACACCACAGTTCAAAAGCATCAATTCTTTGGCGCTCAGCTTTCTTTAAAGTCCAACTCTCACATCCATACATGACTACTGGAAAATCCATAGCCTTTACTAGGTGGACCTTTGTTGGCAAAGTAATGTCTCTGCTTTTTAATATGCTGTCTAGGTTGGTCATAACTTTCCTTCCAAGAAGTAAGCGTCTTTTAATTTCATGGCTGCAGTCACCATCTGTAGTGATTTTGGAACCCCCCAAAATAAAGTCTGCCACTGTTTCCGTTGTTTCCCCATCTATTTGCCATGAAGTGATGGTGCCGGATGGCATCATCTTAGTTTTCTGAATGTTGAGTTTTAAGCTACCTTTTTCACTCTCCTCTTTCATTTTCATCAAGAGGCTCTTTAGTTCTTTGTTTTCTGCCATAAGGTTGGTGTCATTTGTATTTCTGAGGTTATAGATATTTCTCCCAGCAATCTTAATTCCAGCTCGTGCTTCTTCCAGCCCAGCATTTCTCATGATGTACTCTGCATATAAGTTAAATAAGCAAGGTGACAATATACAACCTTGACGTACTCCTTTTCCTATTTGGAACCAGTCTGTTGTTCCATGTCCAATTCTAACTGTTGCTTCCTGACCTGTGTACAGATTTCTCAAGAGTCAGGTCAGATGGTCTGGTATTCCCTTCTCTTTAAAAAATTTCCTCAGTTTGTGGTGATCCACACAGTCAACGGCTTTGGCATAGTCAATAAAGCAGAAATAGATGTCTTTCTGGAACTCTCTTGCTTTTTTGATGATCCAACAGGTGTTGACAATTTGATCTCTGATAGATTGTCATTATTCCCTGAAAAGTATTTTCTGTAAAATATTCATGTGTCCCTCTGATAGAAAGTAGTATACAGACTTAAACTTAAGATAGCAACTTTACTATTTAAATATCAACAAAACAGATCTCTGAGAATTGAGGGAAACTTTTCACATGTCTGCCTGTGAATTCTGGCACATTGTTGGATGTTTTTGGCTTCATACAAGGTTATTGGGGCTTCCCCAGTGGCTCAGTGGGTAAAGAATCTGCCTGCAGTGCAGGAGACACAGAAGACTAGGGTTTAATCACTGGGTCGGGAAGAACTCCTGGAGGAGGAAATGGCAACCCACTCCAGTATTCTTGCCTAGGAAATCCTATAGATAGAGGATCCTGGCAGGCTACAGTCCAAAGGGTCAGAAAGAGTCAGATACGCTAATCCAACTGAGCGACTAGGCACACACAATGTTATTAGACTTTTGTATGAAGCACATATCAAATTCTAAACTCTGTGATATGTGGGTGATTAAAATGCTGCTTAAAAATTTAAAGATTCTTTCCATTTTCTCTGTGCACAGACCCCTGATTATTGAGTTTGGTGTCACTCATGGTGATCCGGGTAGGTCTCCTACATGAAGTTTTTTCAACCAAGAGATTCTTGTTTTTAACAGACTTGAAGACAAAAATGAAATGGAAGATCTGCTGTGGATCAAAGTCCAGCCGTTACCTTAATCTGTGGCAAGAAAACACAGAATTGAAATACCAACCTATTTTATTCACTGAATAAAAAGCTTGTGGTTTTTAGGACGTCTTGAATAAGTCAGTTATTCTTGAAAATTAAAATCAAATGCTTGAGGATCAAAGAAACAGCAAACATGCCTCTTTATAATGGCACATCTCAGTCCCTGGGAATGATTTTCTGAATTAAATGTTGGGATGTATTGTACTTGTGTATCTTTTTTTAACTACCATAAAATATACCTGAGAACAATTTTTGTTCTTTTTTTTTTTTTTTTTTCCAGATGACAGAAATGATGCTCAGGAGAGTAAGTTAAGAGCCTTAATAGAAGAGCTGCCAGATACCCACTACTGCCTCCTCAAGTACCTTTGCCAGTTCTTGACAGAAGTAGCCAAGCACCATGTGCAGAACCGCATGAATGTTCACAATCTTGCCACTGTATTTGGGCCAAATTGCTTTCAGTAAGTTGGTGAACTTTTGCTGTTAGTTTCATCACATATGCCCTTTTCCTTTACAACTGCCTAAAATTACTGTGATGTAGAAGCAGATTTCAGACTAGGAAGTCAACCAGTTTATATTGGAGGAATTCCGTCTTGGTATTGGGCATTTTAGCATTTTTTTAATCCCAATTTTTGAGATGAAAGCTATGCCTTTTTATGAAACCATAATTTTTAATGTTTCAAACAACTTTATTTAAAATTCTGGGAATTAGTATTACTTTGACTAAAAACAACATTTAAAAATCAATTTAAAAAAGTGATTAGAAAAAGAGGGAATGAGTTTGATATAGTATGTAATTTTTTATAAATCATTGCTAATGGGTAGAAAGTAACAAGTGGGCTATGTCAGTGACAGAAAAATGTAACTTCAGCTACATTTGTTTTCTAGGAATAGATTAGAAATAAACTAATCTCCTTGGTAGGTGCTATATCACTAGGCACAACAACTTTTCATAAAGCTTTATATTCTCCCTGTTATTCCTCAAAGATGTTTAATCATTAATACATGAAATATGATCTTGCAAACCAGAGACTTTGCTTTTAGCTTTCCTTTTAATATCTCTGATATTAAATACATTTCCTCTGCTTATAAGGAAAGAGAAAGAAAGAGCATTCACAGTTTAAAGCTCTGAGAAATTCTTAAGTTTTTTTTAATAGTATATCTGCTTATCCACTCCATTAATTTACAAACTCATTCAGTGGAACTAGTAATAGTACTGTCTTCAGAATGACTCTAAATATAAACTTTAGCTTAGATCATAGTGACTACAGGGTTGCAAGCTTTTTACAATCTTCTGTGGAGAAAAGTTCTACCTAGAACAACTATCTCCTTTGTAATGTTAGAGATTTACATTTTGAATAATGGGATTTCATAGGATATATTAGGGTCTTGTGAATGAATATCTCAAACATGGTCTCCACTCTTATTCAGGAGCTCTATGGTAATGAAAAGACTGTATTTGTTCTTTATACACGTATCTGCAAAGTAAACCTTGGGTGACCTACATGTAAGAAATAAAAGTGGGAAACGCTTTTGAAACCCTAGATTTTAGAAGAGGTGAAAATGAATCTGTAAATAGAATGCTTATTTAGTGACATACAGATCATACCTCATTGCTGATTTGCTGGATTGGGCCTGATCTGGAATTTCTAGTAACCTGCTTCAATTAGTCAAAATATCAAATAAAAAATGAGTTTTATTATATGTTCTTTTAATCAGTATAGCTTTTCAAATTTTTTATTGTGGTAAAATAAACATAATATATGCCATTTTAAGTATGCAATTCAATGGCATTAAGTTCATT
This sequence comes from Cervus elaphus, assembly GCF_910594005.1. Lineage (NCBI taxonomy): Eukaryota > Metazoa > Chordata > Mammalia > Artiodactyla > Cervidae > Cervus > Cervus elaphus. The sequence continues at coordinate 36,441,389 of NC_057831.1, forward strand.
CACATCGGTGTGATCTACTAATTGATGTGTATTTCTAAATTTATGGTTATAGAAGTCACTACTATGTACTTTTCTCCTGAAATAAGGTATAATAGTTACAGCACTTAGTGTTTATTGAATGCTTACTAAGTGCTGTACTCATTTATCTGATTGAGTCCAAAGAGGCAGAAGTGGTTTATTTTGAAGTTCCAATATTTAAGATAAGAAAAAAGTAGTTAGTTCAGTTCCTGTGACCACAGTTAGGTCAGTGACTATAGTCCATAAATGTTAATAAAGATCATCAGTAGAAAGTCTGCCATTTAAGGACAATTCTGTTATCATGAAGCACTGAAAGACAAATGAAATACTTTTCTTAATAACTTCAGTTCAGTTCAGTTCAGTTGCTCAGTCATGTCCGACTCTTTGCGGCCCCATGAATCGCAGCACGCCAGGCCTCCCTGTCCATCACCAACTCCTGGAGTTTACCCAAAATCATGTCCATAGAGTCGGTGATGCCATCCAGCCATCTCATCCTGTCATCCCCTTCTCCTCCTGCCCCCAACCCCTCCCAGCATCAGGGTCTTTTCCAATGAGTCAACTCTTCACATGAGGTGGCCAAAGTACTGGAGTTTCAGTTTCAGCATCAGTCCTTCCAATGAACACCCAGGACTGATCTCTTGTAGTCCAAGGGACTCTCAAGAGTCTTCTCCAACACCACAATTCAAAAGCATCAATTTTTCGGCACTCAGCTTTCTTCACAGTCCAACTCTCACATCCATACATGACCACTGACTTAGGCGAATAAAATGTATATATTGTATGGTCAGTAGAATGAGATCATCAGTAGATGAGGAAGATTTTTTTCCAAAAGGGGAACTCCTCATTAAAGGCTGTAAATTTGAGATACAAGGTGATATTTTTAAGAAATCTCCAATCATAAAGCTGGAAGAAAATACACCAGTAATATATGATGGTGTTCTGGATACTAGATTTCTAGGTGACTCTTAATTACTATGTTTTCACATGTATTTCCAGTTACAGGTTATTAAATTCAGTTGACTGGGTAATATTATCATTGTAAAATATTCAAACAGTGTAGAGGTATATTGAATAAAAATGTCCTTCAGTAGTTCCTCCCATTCCTCTCTCCTCTCTAGAGAGAAAATTAGTAGCCAGTAGGTGTGTATCCTTTTTGAACACAACCATAAATCTATTTTAAAATATAAATGGGATCAAGGTGTGTATATTGTGAAGCTTGATTGTTTTTATGGTAGCACTAGAACTTTTAATGTCAAAAGATCTATATACCTCATTCTTTAAACTATTAGATAATGGAAATTTATTCTAACTTAGCTATACTTCAATTGATAAGGGCTGAGGTTGTCAATTTTTTTATATTAAAACAGAATTATAGTGTACATCCTAAGTGTGATTCTTTATGTACATCTCTCTCACTGCTTTGTGGAGGTTCTTTAAATCTTCCGGAAAATAATCTTTTGTCTCTTATAAACATTGCAAACATTTTCTCCTGTTCTGTTGTTTGTCATTTAGTTTTATTATGGTGCTTTATACATTTTTAAAATTTTAATTTAATGTGTCATCTCTTCCTCTTTTTGCTTCTCAGAATTTAGGTCTTAATAATATTTCTAAATAATATTAATTATGTTGTCTTGCTTAATAGTGATATATCATAAAAACATTACAACACATATTTTTCTTTTGTCACATTTATAGACTTTTTATGCTTAGGTTTTTACTTTCTCTAGAATTATTTTTGTATGTATTGCATATAGATCCAGTTTGATTTTTCTTCAAATAGATAGCTTACAAAATCATTCATTGAGTACATCTCCCTGCTAATTTACAATACCAGCTCAATCACATATTACTTTCCTGCATATATGAGTTTGTTTCTGTGTTTGTATGGCTCTTTCCTGTTCTCCATATCTATACATTTTCCCTTTCAGAGGAATTTTGGAGTCTCCATGGTAAGTAGTATCTCATTGTGATTCTGATTTGCATTTCTCTGATGACTAATGACATAGAATATCTTCTTATATGCTTATTGACCATTTGTATATCTTTGGAAAAATGTCTATTCATATCCTCAGACCATTTTTAGTTGGATTTTTGTCTTTATGATTGAATTGTAAAAGTCCATTATATATTTTAGATATTAGTCCTTTATCAGATGTGGGATATGCATATATTTTCTCCTATAAGTTGTCTTCTCATTTTCTTAATTGTATCCTTTCAAACAGAAAATGTTTAATTTTCATAAAGTCCAATATACTTTTCTATTGTTACATATGCTTTTCGCGTTGTATCTAAGGTTTTTCCTAACATATTAAGATTTTTTTAAAGAGCTTTATTGTTTTAACTCTTACACTTAAGTCTATGGAGTTAATTTGGAGTTAATTTTTGTGTGGTATAAGGAAGGAGTCCAATTCCATTCTTTTGTCTGTGGGTGTGCAGTTTTCCTAGTACCATTTGTTGAAAATTGAATTGTCTTGGAACTCTTGTCAGAAATTGGTTAACTATATTGTCAGGGCTTATTTATGCACTTTCAGTTTTATTCCATTGATATATGTCTATCCTTATGTGGTTACCACACTGTCTTGATTCCTGTGACTTTTTAGTAAATTTTGAATTCAACTAGTGTCCATCATCCAACTTTGTTCTTTTTTAAGATTGCCCCTTTTGTTTCCATAATAATTGTAGGGTCATATTGTAAATTTTTGCAAAAAAAAAAAAAAAATAGCCAGCTGGTATTTTGATAGGAATTCTATTGACTCCATAGGTCAATTTGGGGAGTATTATTGCTAGGTTAAGAATATTAAATTGTCCAATCCATGAACACAGGATGTCTTTCTTTTTTATTTATTTTAATTGGAGGCTAATTACTTTACAAAAGTGGTTTTTGCCATACATTCACATGAATCAGCCATGGGTGTACATGTGTTCACCATCTTGACCCTCCTACCCACCTCCCTCCCCATCCTATCCCTCAGGGTCATCCCAGTGCACCAGCCCTGAGCACCCTGTCTCATGCATAGAACCTGGACTGGTGGGTGATCTGTTTCACATATATGATAATATACGTTTCAGTGCTATTCTCTCAAATCATCCCACCCTGGCCTTCTCCCACAGAGCCCAAAAGTCTGTTCTTTACATCTGTGTCTCTTTTGCTGTCTTGCACATAGGGTCATCATCACCATCTTTCTAAATTCCATATATATGTGTTAATATACTATATTGATGTTTTTCTTTCTGACTTACTTCGCTCTGTATAACAGGCTCCAGTTTCATCCACCTCGTTAGAACTGATTCAAATGCATTCTTTTTAATAACTGAGTAATATTGCATTGTGTAAATGTACCACAGCTTTCTTATACATTCGTCTGCCGATGGACATCTACATTGCTTCCGTGTCCTGGCTATTGTAAACAGTGCTGTGATGAACATTGGGGTATATGTGTCTCTTTCAATTCTGGTTTCCTAGGTGTGTATGCCCAGCAGTGGGATTGCTGGGTCATATGGCAGTTCTATTTCCAGTTTTTTAAGAAATCTCCACACTGTTCTCCATAGTGGCTGTACTAGTTTGCATTCCCACCAACAGTGTAAGAGGGTTCCGTTTTCTCCACAACCTCTCCAGCATTTATTGTCTGTGGATTTTTGGATAGCGGCCATTCTGATCAGCATGAGATAGTACCTCATTGTGGTTTTGATTTGCATTTCTCTGATAATGAGTGATGTTGAGCATCTTTTCATGTGTTTGTTAGCCATCTGTATGTCTTTTTTGGAGAAATGTCTGTTTAGTTCTTTGGCCCATTTTTTGATTGGGTCGTTTATTTTCCTGGAATTGAGCTTCAGGAGTTGCTTGTGTATTTTTGAGATTAATTCTTTGTCAGTTGCTTCATTTGCTATTATTTTCTCCCATTCTGAAGGCTGTCTTTTCACTTTGCTTATAGTTTCCTTCATTGGGCAAAAGCTTTTAAGTTTAATTAGGTCCCATTTGTTTATTTTTGCTTTTATTTCCATTACTCTGAGAGATGGGTCATAGAGGATCCTGCTGTGATTTATGTCGGAGAGTGTTTTGCCTATGTTCTCCTCTAGGAGTTTTATAGTTTCTGGTCTTACATTTAGATCTTTAATCCATTTTGAGTTTATTTTTGTGTATGGTGTTAGAAACTGTTCTAGTCTCATTCTTTTACAAGTGGTTGACCAGTTTTCCCAGCACCACTTGTTAAAGAGATTGTCTTTTCTCCATTGCGTATTCTTGCCTCCTTTGTCAAAGATATGGTGTCCATAGGTGCATGGATTTATCTCTGGGCTCTCTATTTTGTTCCATTGATCTCTGTTTCTGTCTTTGTGCTAGTACAATACTGTCCGGATGACTGCAGCTTTTTAGTAGAGCCTGAAGTCAGGCAGGTTGATTCCTCCAGTTCCCTTCTTCTTTCTCAAGATTGCTTTGGCTATTCAAGGTTCTTTGTAATTCCATACAAATTGTGAAATTATTTGTTCTAATTCTCTGAAAAATACCATTGGTAGCCTGATAGGGATTGCATTGAATCTACAGATTGCTTTGGTAGTATACTCATTTTCACTATACTGATTCTTCCAATCCATCAGCATGATATATTTCTCCATCTATTTGTGTCCTCTTTGATTTCTTTCATCAGTGTTTTATAGTTTTCTATATATAGGTCTTTTGTTTCTTTAGGTAGAATTATTCCTAAGTATTTTATTCTTTTCGTTGCAGTGGTGAAGGGAATTGTTTCCTTAATTTCTCTTTCTGTTTTCTCATTGTTAGTGTATAGGAATACAGGGTTTCTGTGCATTAATTTTATATCCTGCAACTTTACTATATTCATTGATTAGCTCTAGTAGTTTTCTGGTAGAGTCTTTAGGGTTTTCTATGTAGAGGATCATGTCATCTGCAAACAGTGAGAGTTTTACTTCTTCTTTTCCAATCTGGATTCCTTTTATTTCTTTATCTTCTCTGATTGCTGTGGCTAAAACTTCCAAAACTATGTTGAATAGTAGTGGTGAGAGTGGGCACCCTTGTCTTGTTTCTGACTTTAGGGGAAATGCTTTCAATTTTTCACCATTGAGGATAATGTTTGCCATGGGTTTCTCTTATATGGCTTTTATTATGTTGAGGTATGTTCCTTCTATTCCTGTTTTCTGGAGGGTTTTTTTTATCATAAATGGATGTTGAATTTTGTCAAAGGCTTTCTCTGCATCTATTGAGACAATCATATGGTTTTTATCTTTCAGTTTGTTAATGTGGTGTATCACATTGATTGTTTTGTGAATGAAGAATCCTTGGATCCCTGGGATAAAGCCCACTTGGTCATGATGTATGATCTTTTTAATATGTTGTTGGATTCTGTTTGCTAGAATTTTGTTAAGGATTTTTGCATCTATGTTCATCAGTGATATTGGCCTATAGTTTTCTTTTCTTGTGGCATCTTTGTTTGGTTTTGGTATTAGGGTGATGGTGGTGAGTTTGGAGGTTTACCTTCCTCTGCAATTTTCTGGAAGAGTTTGAGTAGGATAGGTGTTAGCTCTTCTCTAAATTTCTGGTAGAATTCAGCTGTGAAGCCATTTGCTCCTGGGCTTTTGTTTGCTGGAAGATTTCTGATTACAGTTTCAATTTCTGTGCTTGTGATTGGTCTGTTAAGATTTTCTATTTCTTCCTGGTTCAATTCTGGAAAGTTATACTTTTCTAAGAATTTGTCCATTTCTTCCAAGTTGTCCATTTTATTGGCATATAGTTGCTGATAGTAGTCTCTTATGATCCTTTCTATTTCTGTGTTGTCTGTTGTGATTTCTCCATTTTCATTTCTAATTTTGTTGATTTAATTCTTCTCCCTTTTTTTCTTGATGAGTCTGGCTAATGGTTTGTCTATTTTATTTATCTTCTCAAAGAACCAGCTTTTAGCTTTGTTGATTTTGGCTATGGTCTCCTTTGTTTCTTTTGCATTTATTTCTGCCCTAATTTTTAAGATTTCCTTCCTTCTACTAACCCTGAGGTGCTTAATTTCTTCTTTTTCTAGTTGCTTTAGGTATAGAGTTAGGTTATTTATTTGATTTCTCACCCGTTTCTTGAGCTAGGCTTGTATTGCTATGAACCTTCCCCTTAGCACTACTTTTACTGAATCCCGTAGGTTTGAGGTTGTTATGTTTTCATTTTCATTCATTTCTAATGCATATTTTGATTTCTTTTTTGATTTCTTCTGTGATTTGTTGGTTATTCAGAAGTGTGTTGTTCAGCCTCCATATGTTGGAATTTTTAATAGTTTTTTCTCCTGTAGTTGACATCTAATCTTACTGCATTGTGATCAGAAAAGATGCTTGGGATGATTTCAATTTTTTTGAATTTACCAAGGCTGGATTTATGGCCCAGAATGTGATCTATGTTGGAGAAGGTTCTGTGTGCACTTGAGAAAAAGGTAAAATTCATTGTTTTGGGGTGAAATGTCCTATAGATATCAATTAGGTCTAACTGGTCCATTGTATCATTTAAAGTTTGTGTTTCCTTCCTAAATTTTCTGTTTAGTTGATCTATCCATAGGTGTGAGTGGGGTATTAAAGTCTCCCACTCTTATTGTGTTGTTGTTAATTTCCCCTTTCAGACTTGACAGCATTTGCCTTACATATTGCGGTGCTCCTATGTTGGGTGCATATATACTTATAATTGTTATATCTTTTTCTTGAATTGATCCTTTGATCATTATGTAGTGTCCTTCTTTGTCTCATTTCACAGCCTGTATTTCAAAGTCTATTTTATCTGATTGGAGTATTGCTACTCCTGCTTTCTTTTGGTCTCCATTTGTGCGAAATATCTTTTTCCAGCTCTTCACTTTCAGTCTGTATGTGTCCCTAGGTTTGAGGTGGGTCTCTTGTAGACAACATTTATATGGGTCTTATTTTTGTATCCATTCAGCCAGTCTTTGTCTTTTGGTTGGGGCATTCAACCCATTTACATTTAAGGTAATTATTGATAAGTATGATCCCGTTGACATTTACTTTGTTTTTTTGGGTTCAAGTTTATACACCTTTTCTGTTTTTCCAGTCTAGAGAAGATCCTTTAGCATTTATTGAAGAGCTGGTTTGGTGGTGCTGAATTCTCTCAGGTTTTTTTGTCTGTAAAGCTTTTGATTTCTCCTTCATATTTAAATGAGATCCTTGCTGGGTACAGTAATCTGGGTTGTAGGTTTTTCTCTTTCATCACTTTAAGTATGTACTGCCATTCCCTCCTGGCTTGAAGAATTTCTGTTGAAAGATCAGCTGTTATTCTTATGGGAATCCCCTTGTATGTTATTTGTTGTTTTTCCTTGCTGCTTTTAATATTTGTTCTTTGTGTTTGATCTTTGTTAATTTGATTAGTATTAATCTTTGCTTAGTCTTGGGGTGTTTTGCCTTGAGTTTATCCTGTTTGGGACTTTCTGGGTTTCTTGGACTTGGGTAGCTATTTCCTTCCCCATTTTGGGTAAGTTTCCAACTATTATCTCCTCAAGTATTTTCTCATGGCCTTTCTTTCTGTCTTCTTCTTCTGGGATTCCTGTGCTTCAAATGTTGGGGCATTTAACATTGTCCCAGAGGCCTCTGAGGTTGTCCTCATTTCTTTTAATTCTTTTTCCTTTTTTCCTTCTTGCTTCATTTATTTCCACCATTCTATCTTCTACCTCACTTATTTTATATTCTGCCTCAGTATTCTACTGTTGTTTCCCTCCAGAGTGTTTTTGATCTGATTTATTGCATTATTCATTATTGACTGACTCTTTTATTTCTTCTCGGTCCTTGTTAAACTTTTCTTGCATCTTCTCAATCCTTGTTTCCAGGCTGTTTATCTGTAACTCCATTTCATTTTCAAGATTTTGGATCATTTTTACTATCATTATTCTGAATTCTTTTTCAGGTAGACTCCCTACCTCCTCCTCTTCAGTTTGGTTTGGTGAGCATTTATCATGTTCCTTTATCTGCTGAGTATTTCTCTACCTTTTCATCTTGTTTAGATTTCTGTGTTTGGGGTGGCCTTTCTGTATTCTGGCAGTTTGTGGTTCCTCTTTATTGTGGAGGTTCCTCCCTGTGGGTGGAGTTGGATGAGTGGCTTGTCAAGGTTTCCTGGTTAGGGAAGCTTATGTCAGTTTTCTGGTGGGTGGAGCTGGATTTCTTCTATCTGAAGTGCAATGAAGTGTCCAGTAGCAAGTTTTGAGATTTTTTGGGTTTGGTGTGACTTTGGGCAGCCTGTATATTAAAGCTCAGGGCTATGTTCCTGTGTTGTTGGAGAATTTGCATGGTTTGTCTTGCTCTGGAACTTGTTGGCTCTTGGGTGGAGCTTGATTTCAGTGTAGGTATGGAGGCTTTTGGATGAGCTCTCATCGATTAATGTTCCCTGGAGTCAGGGGTTCTCTGGTGTTCTCAGATTTTGGACTTAAGCCTCCTGCCTCTGGTTTTCAGACTTATTCTTACAGTAGCCTCAAGACTTCTCCATCCATATAGCACTGATGTTAAAACATCTAGGTTAATGGAGAAAAGATTCTCCACAATGAAGATCATCCAGAAAGGTTTGCTGAGTTACATGGAGAAGAGAAGAGGAAGGAGGGAGATATAGGGGACCAGGAGGAGAAGAGGGGGAATCAAAAGGGGAGAGAGCAGTCTAGCCAGTAATCAAATCCCTATGTGTTCTCCACAGCCTGGAACACCCAGAGAGGTTCACAGAGTTACATAGAGAAGAGAAGAGGGAGGAAGGAGATAGAGGTGACCAGGAGGAGAAGAGGGGGGTCAAAAGGAGAGAGATCTAGCCAGTAATCAGGTCCCTAAGTGTTCTCCACAGCCTGGAATACCCAAAGAGATTCACAGAGTTGGGTAGAGAAGAGAAGGGGGAGGGAGGAGATAGAGGTGACCTAGGGGAGAAAAAGGAGAATCAAAAGGGGGAGAGGGCAGTCAAGCCAATAATCACACTCCTGAGTAAAAATGGGTACTGAAGATTGGATTCTTAAAGGTACAAAATTGGTAACAAATATGAAAAAGCAAAGATTAAAAATCTAGAGGTTAGACTCTCAAAATTGCAACATTAAAAAAACAAAATAAAATCACAAAAATTATAAGAAATATATATGAAGTTTGCTTTAAAATAGGGTCTTTTTTTTGCAAGGTAATAGTAGGTTATAAAAATTAAAATTAAAGAAGTAATAGGAGATTTTAAATTAAAAATATAAAAAAATTTTTTAATGATAATAGTAAAAATATATCTATGAATTTCTCTGGAGCTTTTTGTGGGCAGTGTGGGGTCCATTCAGTTTCAGATAGTTCCTTGTTCCAGCTTATACTTCTCAAGATCTGTAGGCCCTTCCAGTGTAGTCCGTGCTAACTACAGGGTTTTAAATGTTGCACCTGTCGCTTCCGAAGCGGTTCCCTCTGTTTATTTTGGCTTTCTCTGTTTGCAAGTCTCTTCAGTGTCTGATTTCCACCCTGACACAAGGGGCAAAGGTGGTCACTTATTTAGGCTCACTAGTTCAGTCGTGCTGCGGGGAGGGAGTAACACTGCAAACGAGCATCCCTGGCGTGTGTGGGGCGCGCTCGCAGTGTCTGGGCCATGCTGGGTACCGCCCCCCCCGCCCCGCGTGTGTGCTTTCCCGGTCTACACTGCTCAGGCTCCAGGTTGCTCTGCAGGGGAACTGTCTAAAGCGGGCCCTGGGTTGGGTGCATTTCCTAGGTCTAAGCCGCTCAGGTTCAGGTTCTCGAGTGCTCCACAAAGGCGCAGACTCGGTTGGGCCTGCGTTTTGTGCTCTTCCCAGGTTGAGCAGCTCAGGCGACCAGGTGCTTGACGAGGGCACTCTCCCCAGGTGCGGTGCGTCTTATCACCTCCCCCGTCCCAGACTCCTGGTTTCCTGGGAGCTCCGTCTCAGGTGTGCCGTGTGTCTCTTCTGGGGACCTGATCTCTGGCTGCAACCCTCCCGGCGGATGTCAACCGTCCAGGATCCCAGGAAGACTTGGTTAGCAACTGGGAGCCTGCTCACAGTTTGGTAGAGGATGCCGCCCGCCTGCCTGTCTGCCTCCGGCAGGGGATGGGCCGGTCCGCAGCCAGCTTGCTCTCCTCTGGTATTCACTCAGTCCTTTGTTCTGTGAGGGGCCTGGCAGTGCCTTAGGTTAGGGCTTTTCACAAGAAGGTTCTCTCTCTCTCTTTTTTTCCTCTCTCTCTCTCTGGCTATCCCACAGTTTAGGTTGCTATATATTAGCTCCCTCAGGGCATTCAGGCCCATCCTGCGCCTCCCTGTTCAGCCCCGCCTTGGTGGTTGCTGATGCCTATTCTGGTTTCTAAGACAAGTACAAATCCTCCTAAAAAAAAATAAATGAAAATAAATAAATAAAAATTAAAAGAAACAGCAAACAAAAAAAGAATGTTATTGTTAGAGATTAGAAGAAATTTCTTTTTCCAAGTGTTGATAATTATTAAAATGGGTACTGGATTTTCAGTGGTTTGGATAACATGGCATAATAAAAGAAAGTTATTCTAGTCCTTGTTCTGTGATTTGGTAGGTTTGACTTTCTGCTTTGTTTTTCTGTTGAGTTTTCTGTAAAATGGGACCTACAGAATTTGCTTTGAAACTTAAGTGAGACCATAAGAGAAAGTCCTGGTGCCTACTAGGTAATTGGTTAAGTGGTATTGAGGTATGTGTGCAGTTAACTGAGCACATTTGCAGTTGCATTAAGGGAAACATCAGGTTTTATACATTTTGCCATCATACCAAGCTTAATGAATTGGGCTCCTTAGAAACAATATGAGAGGCATGACATTCTTTTTACCTCATTTGTCTTAGTTTTTACTTTCTTCTGAAATATGTTATTTCTTAGAGTATTGAGTATGTCTTTTAATATTTAAGGAAAATATTTTTTGTTATCTAGTAAAACATCTAAATGCAAACCAACTTCTTCAGATTATTAGACATATATCTTGTGACCTCCCCTAGATTGCCTCAGCATTTACCAACCTCCAGGACCAATCTGCCACCAGGGATTGATTTTTTTTTTTAAGTTTTGGGTTTTTTAAATGTATTTTTATTGAGTTATTTATTTTTGGCTTCACTTGGTCTTCGTTACCGCACACAGGGACTACTCTTAGGTTGGGGTGTTCTGGCTTTTCTTGTTTTGGAGCATGAGCTCCAGGCAGGCGGGCTCAGTAGTTGTAGCTCGTGGGCTTAGTTGCCCGGCGGCATATGGAATCTTTTCAGGGTAGGGATCGAACTCATATCCCCTGCATTGGCAGGTGGATTCTTATCCCTCTACCACCAGAGAAGTCCAGGGATTGATTTTTCACCTGCTTTGGGAATGTTGGGTCCTTTCCTTGGCTTCTGCCTTGCAGCTGAGCCAAACAGCCACCTGCCCATAGCTTCCCCCATCACTTCTGGGCCCTGGACTAGGATTTGAATTCCTGATGGGCTGAATAAAGTAGCTTGGAAATCTAGAACAATTAAATCTCTCTGAGTGAACTGTAGCATTGGGGAACAGGAGTGAGGAGGAAACCAGGAGGATGCCTGCTTTCTCCCTTCTGTGGAATCCTCCATCCCATAGCCTCTCTCCCCTTGTATCCCATCTAGTGAATTCCAGGCTCTCAAACACAGCATCTTTTAAACAAACTGTTGTGTGTCTTGGTGTTCTTGTGAAATAGCTATGCACATTGTTCATTGCTTCACATCCCCACTTGCTGCTTTTCCTCACCCTTGCTGACCTGTCCCCCACTTCAAAGTAATCTACTAACATCCCCATCCTTGCCTCAACCTTAGGTGTTTTTTGTTTTGTTTGTTTTTGTTGAGAATCTGCTCTGAGGCAGTGTGTACCCCGAGACCCAGCAGGCTGCAACAATACAGGAAGAAAACTATTTTCTTCAGATATGGTGAGGCTATTATACTTTAAGAGTTGTAAGGAATAATGTTGGCTATGCATGATTTTTTTTTTTTTTCACATTTCAGCTTTGGAACCTGATTTCCTCATAAACAGCAACTCCACTATAAACATTTTACTTCTTCACTATTATTACATGAATCCTTTGAGTTTGGGGGCTTTCCCAGTGACTCAGACCATAAAGAATCCTCCTGCAATGCAGGAGACCAAGTCTCCAGCCCTGGGTCAGGACGATCCCTGGAGAAGGGAGTGTCTAACTACTCCATTTTTCTTGTTTGAAGAATTCCATGGACAGAGGAGCTTGGCGAGCTACAGTCCATGGGGTCACAAAGAGTCAGACACAACTGAGTGAATAAAATTTATCACTTTCACTTTTGAGTTTGAAGTTTCCTTTCAGAAAAAGTATTCAAAACTGAGAGTGATATTAGAAAAATCTAAATATTTGTATTTACTCTTACTTGGAGTTAATTTTAAAATCTGTTAAATAGACATTGATGAAGAGACCAACTACCCTCTGATGATGCTTTTGCTGAGAGTTTGGGGGGGGGGTTAATGTTCTTCACATTTTGCATTAAACTCATCATGTAGACCCTTGGCGTTAAATCAGTTGTATACACTCAGTTTCCATCATTTAATAAAAGCAATGACATCAAAATATATAGTAATTAAAACAGATCTGCTGATTTCTATGAATAAGTAAGCCATTTTGATAAAATTCTACCTCATCCCTTTGCTTTCCTTGCTTTTTGTCTACAGATCTGTAAATTAATCCCATCCTTTGAAACAAATATTTAAATGTTAATAAGTTAATCAGTAATATTATAGGTCTTTCTGATGCTCAAAGAGATAAATCAGTCTTAGATTTTGAATGATAAGGCCTTCCAAATGTGCTTCTGAGATACTATGTTTTTGCTTAGAGGCAGCATCAAAATAGTCTTAAAACTGCTATTCAGTTCAGTTAAGTCGCTCTGTCATGTCTGACTCTTTGCTTCCCCATGGACTGCAGCACTCCAGGCCTCCCTGTACATCACCAGCTCCCGGAGTTTGCTCAAACTCATGTTCATTGAGTCAGTGATGCTATCCAACAATCTCATCCTCTGTCGTCCCCTTCTCCACCCGCCTTCAATCTTTCCCAGCATCAGTATCTTTTCCAGTGAGTCAGTTCTTCACATCAGGTGGCCAAAGTATTGGAGTTTCAGCTTCAGCATCAGTCTTTCCAATGAATATTCAGGACTGATTGCCTTTAGGATGGATTGGTTGGATCTGCTTGCAGTCCAAGGGACTCTCAAGAATCTTCTCCAACACCATAGTTCAAAAGCATCAATTCTTTGGCACTCATTTCTTTATAGTCCAACTCTCATATCCATATGTGACTACTGGAAAAACCATAGCTTTGACTAGACGGACCTTTGTTGGCAAAGTAATGTCTCTGCTTTTTAATATGGTGTCTATGTTGGTCATAACTTTTCTTCCAAGGAGTAAGCATCTTTTAATTTCATGGCTGCAGTCACCATCTGCAGTGATTTTGGGGCCCCCCCAAAATAAAGTCTGTCACTGTTTCCACTGTTTCCCCATCTATTTGCCACGCAGTGATGGAACTGGATGCCATGATCTTAGTTTGCTGAATGTTGAGTTTTAATTCAACTTTTTCACTCTCCTCTTTCACTTCATCAAGAGGCTCTTTAGTTCCTCTTCACTTTCTGCTATAAGGGTAGTGTTATCTGCATATCTGAGGTTATTGATATTTCTCCTGGCAATCTTGATTCCAGCTTGTGCTTCATCCAGTCAGTGTTTCTCATGGTGTACTCTGCATATAAGTTAAATAAGCAGGGTGACAGTATACAGCCTTGACGTACTCCTTTCCTGATTTGGAACCAGTCTGTTGTTCCGTGTCAAGTTCTAACTGTTGCTTCCTGACTTGCATACATTTTCTCAGAAGGCAGGTCAGGTGGTCTGGTATTCCCATCTCTTTCAAAAATTTCCGTAGTTTATTGTGATCCGCACAGTCAAAGTCTTTGGGTAGTCAGTAAAGCAGAAATAGATGTTTTTCTGGAACCCTCTTGCTTTTCTGATGATCCAGCAGATGTTGGCAGTTTGATCTTTGGTTCCTCTGCCTTTTATAAATCCAGCTTGAACATCTGGAAAAGTGAAAGTGAAGTTACTCAGTCGTATCAAACTCTTTGCGACCCCATGGACTGTAGCCAACCAGGCTCCTCCGTCTATGGGATTTTCTGGGCAAGAATACTGAAGTGGGTTGCCCTTTCCTTCTCCAGGAGATCTTTCTCACCCAGGGATCGAACCTGGGTCTCCCACATTGTAGACAGACGCTTTACCATCTGATCCACCAGGGAAGTCTGAATATCTGGAAGTTCATGGTTAATGTACTGTTGAAACCTGGCTTGGAGAATTTTGAGCATTACTTTACTAGCGTGTGGGATGAGTGCAATTGTGTGGTAGTTTGAACATTCTTTGGCATTTCCTTTCTTTGACATTGGAATGAAACTGACCTTTTCCAGTCCTGTGACCACTGCTGAGTTTTCCAAATTTGCTGGTGTATTGAGTGTAGCACTCTCACAGCATCATCTTTTAGGATTTGAAATAGCTCAACTGGAATTCCATCACCTCCACTAGCTTTGTTTGCAGTGATGCTTCCTAAGGCCCACTTGACATCACATCCCAGGATGTCTGGCTCTAGGTGAGTGATCACACCATTGTGATTATCTGGGTCGTGAGAATCTTTTTTGTACAGTTCTTCTGTGTATTCTTGCCACCTCTTCTTAATATCTTCTGCTTTGTTAGGTCCATACTATTTCTGTCCTTTATTATGCCCATCTTTGCATGAAATGTTCCCTTGGTGTCTCTAATTTTCTTGAAGACATCTCTAGTCTTTCCCTCTATTGTTTTCCTCTATTTCTTTGCACTGATCACTGAGGAAGGCTTTCTTATCTCTCCTTGCTATTCTTTGGAACTCTGCATTCAAATGGGAATATCTTTCCTTTTCTCCTTTTCTTTTCTCTTGTCTTCTTTTCACTGCTCTTTGTAAGGCCTCCTCAGACAGCCATTTTGCTTTTTTGCATTTCTTTTTCTGGGGGATGGTCTCAATTCCTGTCTCCTGTACAGTGTCACGAACTTCTGTCCATAGTTCATCAGGCACTCTATCAGATCTAGTCTTGAATCTATTCATCACTTCCACTGTAAAATCATAAGGGATTTGATACCTGAATGGTCTAGTGGTTTTCCTTACTTTCTTTAACTTAAGTCTGAATTTGGCAATAAGGAGTTCATGATCTGAGCCACAATCAGCTCCCAGTGTTGTTTTTGCTGACTGTATAGAGCTACTCCATCTTTCTGCAAAGAATATAGTCAATCTGATTTCAGTATTGACCATCTGGTGATGTCCATGTGTAGAGTCTTCTCTTATGTTGTTGGAAGAGGGTGTTTGCTATGACCAGTGCGTGCTCTTGGCAAAACTCTATTAGCCTTTGCTCTGCTTCATTCTGTAGTCCATGGCCAAATTTGCCTGTTACTCCAGGTATCTCTTGACTTCCTACTTTTGCATTCCAGTCCCCTATAATGAAAAGCACATCTTTTTTGGGTGTTAGTTCTAGAAGGTCTTCATAGAACTGTGCAACTTCAGCTTCTTCAGCATTACTGGTCAGGACATAGACTTGGATTACTGTGATATTGAATGGTGTGCCTTGGAAATGAACAGAGGTCATTCTGTCGTTTTTGAGATTGCATCCAAGTACTGCATTTTGGACTCTCTTGTTGACTATGATGGCTACTCCATTTCTTCTAAGGAATTCCTGCCCACAGTAGCAGATATAATGGTCATCTGAGTTAAATTCACCCATCCCAGTCCGTTTTAGTTTGCTGATTCCTAAAATGTTGGCATTCCCTCTTGCCATCTCCAGTTTGACCACTCCCAATTTGTATTGATTCATGGACCTAACATTCCAGGTTCCTATTCTATATTGCTCTTTACAGCATCGGATTTTGCTTCTATCACCAGTCACATCCACAACTGGGTGTTGTTTTCGCTTTGGCTCCCGTCTCTTCATTCTTTCCGGAGTTGTTTTTCCACTGATCTCCGGTAGCATACTGAGCACCTAACCAACCTGAGGAATTCATCTTTCAGTCTCCTATCTTCTTGCCTATTCATACTGTTCATGGGGTTCTCACGGCAAGAATGCTGAAGTGGTTTGCCATTCCCTACTCCGGTGGACCACATTTTGTCAGAACTCTCTACCATGACCTGTCCGTCTGGGGTGGCCCTACACAGCATGGCTCATAGTTTCATTGAGTTACCCCAGGCTGTGATCCATGTGATCAGATTGGTTAGTTTTCTCTGATTGTGGTTTTCATTCTGTCTGCCCTCTGATGGAGAAGGATAAGAGGCTTATGGAAGCTTCCTGATGGGAGACACTGTCTGAGGTGGAAACTGGGTCTTGTTCTAATGGGCGGGGCCATGCTCAGTAAGTCTTTAATCCAATTTCTGTTGGTGGATGGAGCTGTGTTCCCTCCCTGCTATTTACCTGGGGCCAGCCTATGGTGGCGGGAATGAAGAGAATGGTGACCTCCCTCAAAAGGTCCCATGCATGCACTGCTGCACCCAGTGCCCCAGCCCTGCAGCCGGCCACCACCGACCCATGCCTCCACCAGAGACGCCTGGACACTTCCGAACAAGTCTGGGTCAGTCTCTGGTGGGGTCATGCTCCTTTCTCCTGGGTCCTGGTGCACACAAGGGTTTGTTTGTGCCCTCCCAGAGTCTATTTCCCAGTCCTATGTAAGTTCTGGCAGCTCTCTGATGGGGTTAATGGCGACCTCCTCCAAGAGGGCTTATGCCATACCCAAATCTGCCGCACCCAGAGCCCCTGCCCCTGCGGCAGTCCATTGCTGACCTGTACCTCGGCAGGAGACACTCAGACACAGGTCTGTCCCACTCTCTGGGGGGTCTCTGGGTCCTGGTGTGCACAAGGTTTGTTTGAGCCCTCTGAGTGTCTCTGGTGGGAATGGGGTTTGATTCTAAATGTGAATTAGCCCCTCCTGCTGTCTTGCTGGGGCTTCTCCTTGACCTCTTTCAAATCTTTCAGAAAAATAACATAGTAAGTTAGTGGCACCAAGTCTATAACTCGTAGCCTATGGTTACATGATGTGTGTGTGCATATGTGTGTAATTAGGTATTTGGACTGCATCAATTAATATTAGATGAGTTCAGCTAAATTTGTAGACATAAACAGATAAGCCTAACAATATTGCCATCATCCTATCTTCTACTGCTACTAAGCAACTTTCGTTGGTTGGTGGCCTAAATGTTACTTTTGGGAAATTGGTAATTCGGATTAAAAAATGTAGATAGTTGATCTTTTAAAAAATTAACCCCAAGCCCTAGTCTCATATATTCATAACCTGTTAACATATCTGTTTGTAAAATGCAAGCCATTCATATAATTTTTAGCACAATTGTGTATATTATCATCATCATCTACAAACATGTTTTTTAGCAATTAAAGAGTGGATGATTGGAGAATTTGGTCTTCCTCTGATGAAACCTGAACCTGCCCCTTCCCTGGTTATTTCATTGCTTGAACTTCTGCATTATCAATCCCTCATCACTTCTAACTGTGATAAGTAACTTCCCAGTTGCCCTTTTTTCCAAAATGGGTTTGTTCATTTTATATTATGAAGGTAACATATATTAGTTAAAAAAAAAAAAAAACTTTTTTCATACCCAGAAGCCACAAATATAGGGATGAAAATGAAAATCATCCATAATTCTACACCCAGAGTCAGTCACTGTTCATACTTTGGTTTACATGCTTCCATATTCTTTTCTCTGCATGCTCACATATATATTTGTGTGTGTTTGGTTAAAGATGGGGTAGTATATTAATACTTTATAACCTTCATTTAAAAACTTAATGTCATCTATGGTGGCATTTTCCATACTTGTAATTTCACCTCATCATTTCTAAGGACCGCATTGTGTTCTGATGTTTTGATCAATATGCTTTACTTAAGCCATCCCTATAAATGGCATTTCAGAATTTTTTTCTCAGCAATAATAATAATAATAGGTAACATTTATTGAGTGCTTACTAAGTTCCTGGCAATGTTCTGGGTGCTTTTTTTCTGTTTGCCTATTTTATTCTTAAAATGCTATGAGGCAATTACTATTATTGTCTCTGCTCATGAAGAAACTGAAGCACAGAAAGTTTAACTTACCGAAGATCACAAGTGTAGGAAGAGGTTTGCGTCAGAAGTCTAAATCCAGACAGTCTGGCTCCTCGATTCCAAGCTCTTAATCACCACTCAGTAACTCTTTCCCCTATAAACAGCATTGCAGAGACTATTCTTGAACATACATTTTTCACACTTAACTAATTATTTTCTTTGGATGTACTTTTAGAAGTGGACTTGCCTAGTCAAAGAATATTTGTATCATCAACATTTTTTTTCATTGAGAGGTTGTACCAGTTCATGCTGGAGCAGCCACCTTTGAATGTGTTCCCTTTCCCACACCTTCTCCAATACTGATGTTGTTATTCTTTTTCATATTTGTCAATATAATAAGTGAATATTATTTCTTCTAAAGAATTTTACGTATTTATTGTGAGGTTTAACCTAGTTAAGCTTGATTCCCCATACAGTTTTTCTTCTGTGAATTGCCTTTTTTTCAGTTTTTCTAAGCTAGTGGGAGTTTTCTTTGGGTAACTGATTTGTAAGAGTTCCTTTTGTAGTACAGATATTAATCTATTGTTATCTATTGGAAATACTCACACCTTATAAAATATATCAGTTTGTGTTGTTTGGGTTTGGTATTATCCATAAAAGACCTTCTACATCAAAGTTATAAGAATATTTGCTTATATTGTCTCAATATTTTTGAAGTATTATATTTTCATAATTAAATCTGGAATATATTTGGATATTAGAAATGGTATGATATGGGAATCTAAAGTTATTAAATATTCTCCTATATTTTATCTCAACATATTTATAATTTTAAAAATATTTAGGTACTGAATTCTTGTGACATTCACTTTTAATAGTTAAAAGAATGAGTTATAAACATTTTTACTTTAAAAATGATATTCTTCCACTTCAGTTTTCTTTTTCAGGCTTTTCCTGGGTAATTATAAGCCTATATTCTCCCATAATGTCAGAATATTTTTCTAGATTAAGAAATTTCCATTGACTTCTAAGTTTACTCAGGTATAGTTGAGATATTTAACGTTGAGCCATTCATTCAGTAAAATGACATATCTCCCCATTTAGTCCAATTTTTACTTAGATATTTTTTCCTAAAATTGTAGATGTTTGGAAAAAATATGTAAAGTTGTCAAATATACAGTGAAAAATCCAGTAATCCCAGGTAATACCAGAAATGCTAACTTTAAATGTTTTACGTATTTTTCATACCTCTAAAAGAAAATTCAATTTATTAATGCCATGGCTGCTGTCTGTAAGATTTCAAGTAAAAACTAGTGCCATATGTCTTGCTTGAGCATAATCTTAAAAATAACTATTGACCTTTTAAACTTTTGTCATCATCTTTCAGTAATGACAAGTGACAGATTTAGGCACACATGTGAAAATATATAAATATCTGCATTGAGGCATGTTTCCTAGCTGTTGACAAAATCCAGTGACAAATTTATATTCTCAGCATTACATGTGGGCATGTGTGTGTACACTTGTATAATAATCTCCAGAATTACCTTACACCCCCATATCTACCTTCTGTATGTGCAGGTTCTTTTTTTCCCCTCTAGTCATAGAGGAGCAGAATTCTGTGTCCCTCTGTTATTAACTTAGCTTTGTGACTTGAAACAGTCATTTAACTTGTCTCACCTTCTATTTGCTATTAGGTGATACATGAATTTATTTTCAGCATTATGATTTTGTTGTGACTTTAGGTTTCTAGAATTTTTATATATTTGGCAAATTTATGAATTTACCAAATATTTTTGAGTACATACTATGTACTAGCAGACCATGTGCCAGCTTTTGGCAAAACACCATGGCTCAGACCCTCAGGGAGCTTGTACTCTCTGGGGGAACAGAGGGATTCCTTAAATAATTATTGAATTACAGTTGTGATAAGTGTTGCAGTGGGGTTTGTAATAGAGATCCCAGTCATGTGAATATATGAGTGTGTATGCCCGGGCAGTGGCTTGTGACTCATTCAGATTCAGCTGACTTAGAGTTCTCGCTCCCTTTTAGTGTTCTCAGCATCCCCCACGTTCTCTTCATTTCCTCTTTGATTGATTTTGATAACTTCTTAACTGGTTTTCCTTTTCCCGCTCACCCATACAGTCCAAATCCACACTGTTACTAAATTACTTGTTTAAAATATAAATCAGATCCCCTCTCTTATTTCCAAGACTTTAATTCAAGGATATTTCTTTCCTCCACCATGACATTCCAAGTCTTTTAGTGATTTGGTCCATAGTTTCTTGTGCAGTTACAGTTGGAAAAAACCGAGACCCTCTTCATTGTTAAAGACAAACTGGTGATATGATATCTCATTCTTCTTGATGTAGCTAGTTAGCAAAAATATGTCCCTTGGTAAGCCTGAAAAATTACCTTGATGGGTCATGGGAACTATTCTGTGGTAAATCAAGATGTAATAAGACATGGTTCAAGTTTTATGTAATTTGGTATAGAAAGACAGTGTAAGGTGGGAGGAAAGTTCTGGAGAGAGGCATATGTGTACCTATGGTCAATTCATGTTGAATGAAGAAACCATCACATGCAAAAACCATCACAATATGATAAAGTAATTAACCTCAAATTAGAAATAAAAATTAAAATGGTGACATAGCCAGACTATCTTGGTTTAAACTTTACTTCATTACTTTCTAAAAGTAGGCTCTTGGACAAGTTATTTAACCTCTCATTTCTTCTGTTACAAACTAGAAATAACAGTATTAGCTGTCCTATTTAGTGGTTGTTAGTATATGTGAATATATATGTATGTAAATATGTATATAGCTACATATGTATAATGCATATAAAACTTAGAACAATTCCTGGAACCTATTGATATTATATGATTACAGTTTAGTGATTTTCTAGAAAAGCAGATTCTCTTTAGTTTGTAAATTTCCCCATGATAGGGCTTCAAGTGAATTGACAGTATTGCAGCAGGAAATTTGCCCTAAAAGTAGGAAAAAAGTGTATATTTTGGAAGAAAGAAAAATGTCCAGGGACATATAAAAGGTTAGGCACTATTATTTCCTAAATATAATTATGATATTCGCTTCTAATATAAACCAGTGCATGGATTTGTGCATGGATTAATCTAGGGGATTAATCTTGCTTGTAGATGTACTTTTAAACATTTTTTAAAATATTGCTTACATTTATTTCAATTTATTGCTTTTCTAGACCTTTTTTGTTTTCAAAGAATTTCCTAGGTCTTTTAAACTCCTTTTTAACAGCCCCACACCCTATCACATCAAACATGTTAAAATGCACCAACAACCCATGCCATTATACTTTATTTTAAAAGTTGATTTCTGTTGAACTCTTAATTGAATAATTCATATAATACTATAATCTGTTGAGTTTTCTTTTTGGATTTTGGAATCCTGAGATCTCACACATTTTCATTGTTTCATGAAAACTCACCATCCAGCTGTAGGCTATCTACCTTTATCTAGTTGGTGGAAATAATGGCCCTATTTCAAATTTTGTAAAGCCCATGGTGACTCAGTTAAATAGTAGCTCATCTTCAGCTCTGCCCTGAGTTTACCCTTCTTTATATTGTGTAATTAGTTGGATACCTGTTCTAGTTCTGTCTATATAAAAACAGCTTTTCCTAAAGAAATTAAAGCCAGCAACAGTGCTTTTCTTATTAGAGTTCATGTGCACCCCGAGACAGGACAGGGTCAGATGTAGTTGTAGGAATATACTGCTAGTCTTGGACATGCGAAGCCTGGTCTGCAGCATCTAGCTTGAGTTTTGCTTAGCTGCACTCTACTGTCTGAGCAACAGGAACATTGGGTGCACTGGGAGTTTCAGTTCAGTTCAGTCAATCAGTCGTGTCCAACTCTTTGTGACCCCGTGGACTGCAGCACACCAGGTTTCCCTGTCCATGACCAACTCCCGGAGCTTGCTCAAACTCATGTCCATCGAGTCGATGATGCCATCCAACCATCTCATCCTCTGTTGTCCCCTTATTCTGCCTTCAATCTTTCCCAGCATCAGGGTCTTTTCTAATGAGTCAGTTCTTCACATCAGGTGGCCAAAGTATTGGAGCTTCAGTCCTTCCAATGATTTCCTTTAGGGTTGACTGATTTGATCTCCTTGCAGCCCAAGGGACTCTCAAGAGTCCCAAGGGACTTCTCCAGCCCCACAGCTCAAAAACATCAATTCTTCGGCTTTGGGGAGTTTAAACTGCAAGTTTAAAGACTGGCTTTTTTTTTTTTTTTGGGGGGGGGGAATATATTGACTTCTTATTTAGTAAAGAGCTGAAATTCTCACCTAGAAGTATGGTGGCCATTAATATGGCCAAAATTTTTAAAATAATAAGATTATGAATTAAAGGACATAATTTTTATTATTTTAAATCTTTGAACAAATATTCACCATTAATTCTCTTTTTAAAATATTTATTGGAGTGTTATTAACAGTGCTGTTTTAGGTTTCTGCTGCATTGCAAAGTGAGTAAGTTATACATATATCTACTCTTTTTCATTTCTATTCCCATATAGGTCATTACAGAGTATTGAATAGAGTTGTGCTATACAGTAGATTCTCATTAGTTACCTTTCGTGTGTATAGTGATGTATATGTGTCTATCCCAATCTCTCAATTTATCCCTCCCCACCCTTTTCCCCCCTTGATAACTATGTTTGTTTTCTACGTCTGTGACTCTATTTCTCTTTTGTAAACAGATTCTTTGAATGCTTTTTTTTTAGGTTCCACATATAAGCAATATCATCTGATATTTATCTTTCTGTGTCTGACTTACTTCACTCAGTATGACAGTCTCTAGGTTCCTCATGTTGCCTCAAATAGCACTATGTCATTCCTTGTTATGGCTGAGTAATATTTCATTGTATATATATGTGCCATATCTTTTTATCCATTCCTCTGTCAATGGAGATTTAGGCTATTTCCATGTCCTGGCCATTGTAAATAGTGCTGCAATGAACATTAGAGTGTGTTTATCTTTTCAAATTATGACTTTCTCTGGGTATATATCCAGGAGTAGGAATTCTGGATTACATGGTGGTTTTGTTTTTAGTTTTTAAGCAAACTCCATGTGGTTGTCCATAGTGACCATAGCAATTTACATTCCCACCAACAGTATAGAAGTGTTCCTATTACTTCACACTCTTGCCAGCATTTATCGTTGTAGACTTTTTTCATGATGGTGATATTGACTAGTGTGAGGTGATACCTCATGGTAATTTTGATTTGCATTTCCCTAATATTAGAAATGTTTAGCATCTTTTCATGTGCATTTTGGCCATCTGTATAAGAATGGCTTTGTGTCTTTAACAGCTCTTCTCAGATATAAAAAAGGATGTTGAAATTATTGTTTCAAAGGTGCTTTGCAACTCCAAAATTCTCATAATGGTAAAAAAACTTTTCTTAATCCTCATTCATTCAGCAAATATTTATTGATTGCCACAGTGAGTGAATTCAGGCCCAAACTCTGCCATTTACAATTCAAACTATAGGCTCTAGGACTGTTTCCTTAACTTTTCTGAGTCTCTGTTTCCCCATCTGTAAAATAGGTTTTTTTTGTGACTTATATATACATATATATATATATATATACACACACACACACAGAGTTATACATACACACATATATATACATTTTACTTTTATTGAAGTATAGTTGATTACAATGTTAATTTCTGCTATACAGCACAGTGATCCCATTTTACATATATATATATAATTAATATCCTTTTCCATTATGGCTTATCACAGGGTATTGAATATGTTTCCCTGTGCTATATAGTAGGACCTTGTGCTTTATCCATCCTATATATCATAGTTTGCATCTGCTAATCCAAAACTTGAGTCCTTGCCTCTCCCACCCCTTCACACTTGGCATCCATAAGTGTGGAATAAGTGTGACGTGAAGAAATGGCATCTGTTTCTCTGTGTCTGTGAGTCTTTCTTTATCGTAGGTTTGTTCATTGGTTTCATGTTTTAGATTCTGCACATAAGTGATTGCATATATTTGTCTTTCCCTCTCTGACCCACTTCACTGAGTATGATAATCTCTAGGTCCATCCATGTTGCTGCAAATAGTATTATTTTGTTCCTTTTTATGGCTGAGTAGTTGAGTAGTGTTCCATTATGTAAATTCACCACATCTTCTTTATCCGTTTATCTGTCGGTGGTCATTTAGGTTGTTCCCATATCTTGGCTGTTGTGACTAGTGCTGCTGTGAATATTGAGGTGCATGTATCTTTTCAGATTATAGTTTTTTCAGGATATATGCCCAGCTGTGGGGTTTCTGGATCATATGGCAACTCTGTAAAATGGATCTAATATCAATATTTACCTTACATAGAGATAGGAGGGTTAAGTGAGTTAAGATACGTACAATGCATGTACATGGCAAGGACTCAGGAAGTGTTATCTATTTTTTCCCCAGGTAAAGGAAACACCTAGTGCAAAGGCTTAAAAATGAGGATAAGTTGGCAGGGTCCAGAAATGGAGAGTAGGTCTCTGTTTCTGGAACACGGAGGGAGATGATGACGTGAAGGGAAGCTGGGCCAAGTTATGTAGAGCTTCCACTGCTAGAGTGAAGAGCTTAGACTGAGTTTTCTGCATGATGGAAGGTGGTTGGGAAGCTCTAAGCAGGGCAGTGGCGGGCATGTCTGTAGGACGGTAGACTGGCCATGAGAGTGGTGCCAGTGAGGGGGGATGGTGGTGTGGCGTCAGGGGATGATGGTGGAACCGGAGTGCCCAGAAGATTTGAAAATGCTTTGAGCACTCAGAATCATGTGGAGGAGACCCCTGAGGGAGCGGGAGAACCAGCATCAAGAAACGAAGGTCCAGGCCTAAATCTCCATCACTGGCCCTGCCCCCTCCCTTTCTTGTTCCATTACTGTGTGCCTGGTGATCATTTTTACTTGTCCAGAAGTCTAATTTGCCCCCTCACCCTGCCTCCTAGCCTTCCATCAATTCCTGTTTCTGCCATTCTCTGTTTAGGCACTATATACCTCCTCCTTCCTTAGCAATCCTCATGATAAAAATCAGTTATAATACTGTTCCAATCCTGAACACTACCATACTTAAGTTTTTCCTATCATCACCCTACCTCAGACTCATCATCTTTTCTGAACACTACCATACTTAGCAATTGAAGTCTCTGCCTTAAGACTGTTCCCACTCTCATTCTGCTTGTGTAGCACATTCTGATTTTAAAAGTGCTTTCATGTCTGCTATTCAATTTGAATCTATTAAAAAACTTTACAGCCCCTCTTCTGATGCAGAAGCTGCGGCATTGAGGGACTATGACTTTCAAATCATACAACTAGTAAGTGGTTAAACAGAGATCTGGCCCGGCCTTTGATTCTCTCTGCTCCTTCTTCTATATTGCAGTCATTTCTGTTTTCTCCAACGTCAATATTAAGACTCTTAGAATGCAGTCTTTGTCTTGTCATTTATTTGCTCAAAGCCTGATATTGCCTAGGAAAATATTCACCTCTTGTGGGCAAGACTTTTCCCCAGTCAGGCTTGGCTTCTACTACTATGAGTCCCTCTGTTCTTGCCTTGAACCCTCAGCTCAATGTAAACTGTCCCACAGTGTTCCTACTTACATCCATTGTTCACGCCTTTCTTCCAGTCAAGGGTACTCTTCTTTTCCCATCCCTGCCTTCCACCTGAACCATCCTGTGAGTTTACTGGGGAGCCAGCTTGCTCCCCAGCACCCTCCGGGAAGCCTTTCCTGACCACTCCTACCCACGAGCTCTGCATTCTGTGCTAGCAGTTTGGAGCCTGGAGTTAAGCCTGGGGTAGACACCCATCTCTGCCACTTAAAAACTATGCCTTCTGGTTGAGCTATGTAACCTTTCTAATCCACAATTCCCTATATTTAACATAGAAGTTATGAAAATTATTGCAGAGACTTGCCATAAGGATAAAATATAATGAACTCATGTGGAAATGATGTGTCTTTAAATGTTACTATGGTCACTAATACCTTGTAGCATTCAATTGTATGACTTCCTTGGAACATCTTTTACATTGATAACATTGTTATTTAATTTCCTCACAAATATTTCTTGTCTCCTTAGTTAAATGTATGCTGTGTTGATGGAGGAGGTTGGTTATACTTCTTTGTGTCTGTCAGTCACTCAGTCATGTTCAACTGTTTGCAACTCATGAACTGTAGCCCACCAGGCTCCTCTGTCCATGGAATTCTCCAGGCAAGAATACTGGAGTGGGTAGCCATTCCCTTCTCCAGGAGATCTTCCTGATCCAGGGATTGAACCTGGGTCTCCTGCATTGCAAGCAGATTCTTTACCGTCTGAACCATATGTAACCCCAAGGCCCTTAACAGTGTTATATAGACTACTGTTGAATAAATATAGTCTTGTGAAGATGCAGAGGTGAAGTAAATGCCACTAATTCTTTGAAAAACAAAAAATTAAGGCAATTACTTCACTGGAATTTAAATACTCATTATGCCAGATAAGGTGAAAAGGGCAAGAACAGGGAAAGAAATACGAGAAGAAAATGGGAAAAGGTGGAGACCTTTGGAAATTAAGTCAGTGATTAATCTGCTATTAAGAAAAGTACATTGTATATCCTCTCCTGCATTTAGGGCAGAAAAAGATTGAGAACAAATGTCAAGTGTTCTAAAGTCAAAATGTTTCATTGTGGAATAAGTAATTATTGTATCCTGCTTCATCAGAGCTTGATCCCAGGTCAGGGCCAAGAGAAAATCCAGAAGATTTTTTTTTTGTCTTTTTTTAAGAATCAAATTTACCTTGCTTCTGATCCTAGTATTTATATACTTGGTATGTTGGGGACAGTGAGTGTCCCCACTTCCCCATTATTTAGAACAGAAGTGGTGTGAAGTTGAAGCTTGAGAAAGGTGTGTCCTGCATGTGTGTTGTTATCAGGTAATGCAGATAATTCTTGTTATCCACCCTTCTTGGCCATTGGACCCAGACAGCCTCCCACCTTGAGTCAACAAACCTTCAGTCAGTAAGCACAGGCATAATGGCAGGTCCTCTATGGAAAGGAATGCACAGGAAAAGTAAGTATGCGGTGGACTTAATTGTGGAGAACAGATAGCTACACCACTAAGGACTCTTGTCACTCAGCCAGTCCCCTCCGTGTGACAGTCTAAAACTCCCGGTAACAACGGAGTATCGACTGGTTTACCGTCTCCAAAGGAATTTTCCTTCTTTCTCCCCCCATTACATACCCCCTGCCCACAGTAGAACTGACTGTTGATTGGAGTCTGGTTTGCTTTTCCTAAAGTTATGTTGGCACCATGCTTGTCCCCCTGATTTTTCTTTCTATTGGTCTCTCCCACAACACAAGTCAGATGGAAATGTTTCTCATTTCTATAGTGAGGAAAGAAAAGGCACTCTACTTAGGCATCATCTCACTCAGGGCTTGTAGTGTAAGTTAAGATAAATATAAAGATGACAGTTTTTGTAGCTGAGCTTCTAGAATAGTTAAAATGTTAACATAGATTGTACTAATAAAAGCTCTAATGAAGTAATTTGGTACCTTCCATCCAAACTGGAGATAATTGCATATGAAATACTGGTACTACTGGAGAAAGTATCATTAGAAAACCACTTGATTATGGACACCACCCTTATGGCAGAAAGTGAAGAAGAACTAAAGAGCCTCTTGATGAAAGTTAAGGAGGAGAGTGAAAAAGTTTGCTTAAAGCTCAGCATTCAGAAAACTAAGATCATGGCATCTGGTTCCATCACTTCATGGGAAATAGATGGGGAAACAGTGGCTGACTTTGTTCTTCTGAGTTCCAAAATCACTGCAGATGGTGATTGCAGCAATGAAATTAAAAGACGCTTACTCCTTGGAAGGAAAGTTATGACCAACCTAGGCAGCATATTAAAAAGCAGAGACATTACTTTGCCAACAAAGGTCCATCTAGTCAAGGCTATGGTTTTTCCAGTGGTCACATATGGATGTAAGAGTTGGACTGTGAAGAAAGCTGAGTGCTAAAGAATTGATGCTTTTGAACTGTGGTGTTGGAGAAGACTCTTGAAAGTCCCTTGGACTGCAAGGAGATCCAACCGGTCCATCCTAAAGGAGATCAGTCCTGGGTGTTCATTGGGAGGACTGATGCTGAAGCTGAAACTCCAATACTTTGGCCACCTGATGCGAAGAGCTGACTCATTGGAAAAGACCCTGATGCTGGGAAGGATTGGGGGCAGGAGGAGAAGGGGACGACAGAGGATGAGATGGTTGGATGGCATCATCAACTTGATGGACATGGGTTTGGGTGAACTCTGGGAGTTGGTGATGGACAGGGAGGCCTGGCTTGCTGCGGTTCATGGGGTCACAAAGAGTCGGACACGACTGAGCAACCGAACTGATTATGAAAGGGAGTGAGATTATTTGTTCTGTCATGTTTATTGGACACATTCTCTGTCATGAGCACCATACTATGTATCAGATACACAGTGGGTGAACTGGAGAGACATGCCTGCTACGCTTAGTGAGCTTATGTTCTTGTGGAAAGAGACAGACAAAACTACTTTACAAATAGATAATAATTCCAATACAAATAAATAGTAACTACAATATAAAAATAATAGTTACAGTAATAGCCACAGTTAGCAGTGTTTATTAGGTGTCAGGCACTGTTCTATCCAAATTGCATATGTTAATTCATTGAATCCTAACAACAACCCCATAAATTAGGTAATGCTCTCCCAAATTTACAAATGAGGAAAGAGATGTGTGTAGGTTGAGTAACTTTGATACAGTGTCATGGAGCTAGTAATATAAAGAGCCATGATTAAAACCTGGATACAAGGCTCAGAGTCAGAATTCTTGACTTCCACACTGTAACTACAGGACACAAGGGCCCAAGATACTGACTTAGAGAAGAGAAAGCATGATGATTTTCTAGTAGGTTAAAAGTTTAGATTCTACTTTAGTAATTGCAGTGTTTAGTTTTGCATATATTAAGAGGTACATCAGTGGTGCTTAATTCAATATAAAATTTCTGATTAACCTTATGAGCATTTTTTCTTTGTAATTCATTGGAATAAGCACGAATGTGGTTCCTTTTAACATAAAATACCAGGAGTCAGGATGGACTGAAAGTAGTGAATATTGTAACTGAATGTCAGAGAGTCAACTTTAGTTGAACTTATATCCTATAATTAATAATAAAGTAGAAAACAAATTAGATGGAAAAATAAAATAGTTTTTTGTTGGGCATGTTAAGATATAGCCCAGATTCTAGGCAGATGGGTTATTCATGCTCCCCCTATTGCTGTAGTTATTTGGCAATTACAGGAAAAAGGCCAGATGTTAGAAGGCGTGGTGAAAATTTCACTTTTGTCTTGTTTGCCTAGCACACAATGCCCAGTGCCCAACATACAGTGACCTCAGTATAAATTTTGTTTCTAATTCTATAGGTACAGGAGGGGAGGGATTGAGCCCACCTGGATTTAATTATTTGGGGAAAAGTAAGCACCCAGAATTGTACCAATAATCTGTTTAATTCAAGTTTGATAAATGGGAGTCCGGTTTGCAAACCACTTGAATTGTCCAGAAGTATGCATAGTTTTCAAACTGTTCTTCAAAAAATTAAAAATAGAGTTATCATATGATCCAGTAATCCTGCTTCTAGGGATTTCTGTAAACATTGAAAGCAAGGTCTCAAAGAGATATTTGCAAATTCGTGTCTATAGCATTATTCACAATAGCCAAGAAATAGAAACAACCCACGTGTCTATTCATGGTATGTGGTATATACATAAAAGGAATATTGTCAGCCTTAAAAAGGAAGGAAATACTGTTACAAGCTTCATTGTGGGTGAACCTGTAGAACATCATATTAAGTGAAGTAAGTCACAGAAAGACAAATACCTCATATAAGTTGAATCATATAGTATTTATTCAAATTCATAGTAGCAAAAGGTAGAAAGGTAATTGCCAGGGGCTGGGTGACGAGGGAAACGGAATGCTATTGTTTAATGGCTATAGAATTTGTTTTGCAAGATAAAAATGCTTTGGACATCTGCTCCACAGCAATGTGAATATACTTAACACTACTGAACACTACACTAAAAATGGTTAAGATAGTCAATTTTATGTGACATGTTTTTTTTTTTTTAGCCACAATTTTTTTATGACAGTCTTTACGTAAGAGAGTTTGTAGAAACTAACAACATTGTAAAGCAATTGCATTGCAATTTAAAAATAAATAATATGGAATATTTTTAAAAGATAGCTTTCCATATATTCATCTTCTTTTTTGGTGTTTTAGGTAGCTACAACACTTGCACATTTTTCCTTCATTCTTAATGTTCTAAGAGGATCGCTGTTTACTTTCTATTCTGCCCCAATATCTGATCTTTGTAATGTAGAGAAAGACATTTCGTTTGAGAGAGAAATCTACCGTCTGTCTTTGATAGAGGAACGTTCTGAAGATGGAAGCACTGTGTGTGCGCACAGGGGGCCAATTCAGAGTCTGCTTTGGATCACCCTGTGGTTCATGAATAATCCAAGACATCTTTCCTTTTTAGGTTTCTCCCTTAGTGAAAGGCACTGTTTTTCTCACTGAAGGTGAGGCGTGACCTAGTGCTCCCCTCGTAGAGGAACAGAAATGTTACAGCTGTTCCAGTGGTACCATGAATTATATGAGGCCAGGTCTAAAGCAGAGAGTCAGACACGACTTAGCCGCTGAGCACACACACACAAAACACCCTTAGTGTTACTGGTTCCATTGTAAAAGCAAGGCAGGTACAGAAGATGCCAAGTTGTACTGTGTTATTGTTTTCCCACTACATTAGAGAAGGCAGTAAGAAAACTGATACCCCTATGTGAATACATCTTTGTGGATATTCTGTAAAATATTTTGTTGAAAGCAGAGTGCATTTAGTTTTGTGGTTCACTATGCTTACTCGTTGGTGCTTTCTGTAAAAGAGATTCTGGAAGAATGTAGTTGTATTAACTGTATTACCCAGACTTTTAGGTCTTGTATCAAATGCTACCTTCCCTAGAAGACCTTTCCGAATAATACTTTTTAGCCCCTAGACAAACCAGGTCCCCCAAATATATAATTCTTAACTCCTGTTTGTACCTTATGCCAGCTAGTACCAGTTTGTACATTTCTTATGGAAACATTCTATTAATTATGATAATTACATAATTTTCTTCTCCTTCATCCCATTATATAAGCTCCTTTAGGGCAGGGGCTGTCTTGCCTTTTATCTTGGTCTTGTCTGAAGCACTTCCCACCAACAAAGAAAACACTAAGGGCTTGGTAAATATTTGTTGGATCGAACTGAGCTGACTGTTTACATATTCATTCAATTAACTGTTCTGGTTGTTCTTAGTCGGCTGAAAGATATGCAAGTCCAGTCCACCACTGCCTTCTGTTGCCTAACCTAGGCAGATTGCAGCTACTTTCATTTCTTGTTGACTATTCACAAGTTTTTGTTTGTGTTGAATGGAAGTCAAACCTACTGAGTTTTCTGGTGAACAGAAAGTCATTTATAGCATCTCTTCTTCATTGATGCTGTTGTTCAAGGGGACCTGCCCAGGAGTGTACTATTCACCAAACAGTTCACACCCAGCACGCACTCATTAATTAGCTTGTCATCAGATTACTCATCTACTGCTTGTCCCTATTAAGTAAATATGGATGTCTCCATGCTTGAAATACCCTTCATGTTGGTACAGTCTGTTTCACATAAGCAGCCTACCATATTGTTTACGGGCTTCCCAAGTGGTGCTAGTGGTAAAGAACCTGCCCACCAATGCAGGAGATATAAGAGACACAGGTTCGATCCCTGGGTCAGGAAGATCCCCTGAAGGGCATGGCAACCCACTCCAATATTCTTGCCTGGAAAATCCCATGGAAAGAGGAGCCTGGTGGGTCCATTGGGTCGCAAAAGTCAGACACAACTGGAGTAACTTAACACACATATTATTCGTACATTTTAAACATCAACTAACAAGACTGTCCATTTCCTCAAACATGTAACAAGGAGCTATGAAATATAATTATTAAAAAAAAAAAAAAACTTTGGGAAAAAAAAACCCTGGTCATCGCCTTCTTAGTCTAGGGAAATTTATTATCACCTTATGGAGGTAGAAAGATTAGTCACCCATCAACATTACTTACTCAGTAGAGATATATTTTTTAAGGTTAAACATACTATGTTATGAAACTCTGGTATAAAATTAATTTTCAGTATATCAGGGAAGTGATTTTAATTTAATTGACCTAAGAATATTCCAGTTAGATACATTCCAAAAGAGTCACCTTTGGAATGCCATTTGTTACTCATAGGTAGAAGAGGCTTTCTTATCATTCATTGGTATGTTTTTGTTTACTTTTTTATAAAAATTATTTCTGTAAAGTATATAGTTTGATGTTTGGTAATGCCTTTTTACTAATGAAAATTGTTTTTGTAAATGTAATGCTGAGGTGTAGTTATCTCATCTTTAAGGAAAAGGTTTCAGATGAAACTGTCTGGTATTAGTAATGTCTTTCTGGGTGGCCAAACTATTGCTGTAGAATAAGGGAACATCTTATTAAATGTTGTCTGTTTGGTCTGGGTGAGGTAATGATACTTTTATCAGATTGCTAAGCTTCACAGAAGCGTATACTCTCATCACTTTTAAATGTTTTTAATTAACATTATTCCATTATAATGATACTTGCTCCTTGTTAAGTAGCTAAAATAATTCCCAAAAGGGCAAAAAGCAAAGTAAAAATTACCAAGTGACCCACTGCTTTCCACATTTTTCTGAACATCCTTTTAGAAATCTCTATGTAGAAATTTAAAGGCATTTTACATAAAAGAGCTATTCATGTTACTAACTTTATCATTTGGATAACATGCCATGAATATCTGTATGTCAGCTAATATTAATCTGTATACTAGTTGTAATAACTATCATAGTATTTCCTTACGAGGCATAATTTGCTGTATTCTCTCTTGATGAATATTGAGGTGGTTTTCAATTTTAGAATAATATCCACCCATGCTTCAGTTTCCAGAAAAGTCCAGAAAGGTTGTTTACTCTGAGTGACTGGTGCACATCCCATAAATGTTTTATTCACTTCTAGCTGTGTCATAAAATTAAAATCTAGTTTTTAGATAACTCTTTCGTGACTTGATACACACAGACATATATATGTATGTACACACACACTCAAATAAACAACTCTTTGGTAATAACAACCCAGTAACCCCTTGTTCCCACCACTCTGGAGCCTCCCCCAGCAGCCCACCCCCTACACGGATTGCATTTAAACTCCCTAACTTGGAAATTCTGATTCCCAGTGTTTTTACCACCTCCTTTCTTTCCCCTCTGAAAAGCTGTATGAATGCTGAATTCTTCCTCTTATTCTTCCATTTGCACAGGCAAAATATTGGTTTGTTGTCCTTTAGAAAATCCTTTGTCTTACAAATGCCTGTTCTGAATCTTAATCTCTCTCATTCTTTCCTCCTCTCTTCTGACTTATCCAGTCACCTCCTTCTGCTGCTGCTCCTCTTCCACTTCTCTCTCCCGTCTCTACTCCTCTTTCCCTAACCTGTTCTTTTCCTCTTCCACTTTCCATGATGTGATAAAATATCTATTATGTGTAAAAGAATAAGACTCCATAAATTATGAGGTGGAATTAAGCATTATTGAAGTAAAAAGCTATATTTACAGCCCTTCAAATGGACTAAATCCAGAAGTTTCCATTTAAATTAGTCCTTCAAGTACCCACATTTGAGACACATTCAATACATCATGCATCATACACTCATCTATTCCTGTGTTTCCCACTGCCTCCTCCCCATACCACTAAAGTTCCACTAAGGCAATAATTTGTTTTTGTATTTCTCTTTTCTTGGCAGATATAGGTACAGCTTCTTAAATGAAGGAGTGAGTTTTTTGTAAAACATAACTTACACTCTTTCATTTTTAAAGTGGGTGTTTCATTTTAAAGCTTTCATTCCAACTATGTTGTTTTCTGTTTTTTGGTTTTTCTATTTCAAGTGTATAGTATTATATTTCAAAACTTTTTTGGAGTATATTGATTGCTCTAGGCTAACTTGGAAAATCACTGCTTGATCACTGTGTTTATCAGAATTATCAGATAATTCTGATTATCAGAAAGTGTCTCCTGAATTCTGAAACTGGCTTAAGGTGAACTTTGGAATACAACTTAAGGGATATTAAAGAAGCACTTTGGAGTTTCTTGAATTTTGACTGGCAGACTGAGGTCCTGATGGGATTTGAATCAAGAAAATAAGAGTCAGAAAAGAAGAAAATGTTGGAGATGGGAAGAGCAAGTAACAGCCTCAGTTTCAGAGTTGTCATAGGCTGAGAAATTTGTAAAGCCTGAGAAAACTAAAGCGGTGGAGAATTACCTTATATAGATGGCGCAATATGAACAACTAAGTGGGAAAATATCAGAACAAGGTTTAATAGAAATCCTCAAAAAAAGTAAGCCAACAAACAGAAAAGAAAACAACAGTTAAATTCAACAGAAGAAAAGTAATGGACTCTGATGAAGATGGCGATTATTTAATTTGTCTAGAGACTGGAACTTAACAAAATAACTCTAGGACAGATAATACTTGACAGAAGTTAAGATCTGGTGGTGTGTTTATTTTATTGTCTATATACCTTTAAAAAATAAACTTGTTATGCAAAATAGAAAAAAAACCTGCTTTTGAAAGCAGTTTGAAACTGCTTTTGTTTTGCATCCCTTTTTGTTAGTTGTTTAAGCCTATTGTCACCCTGCTTATTTAACTTAAGTGCAGAGTACATCATGAGAAACGCTGGGCTGGAGGAAGCACAAGCTGGAATTAAGATTGCCCGGAGAAATATCAATAAACTCAGATATGCAGATGACACCACCCTTATGGCAGAGAGTGAAGAGGAACTAAAAAGCCTCTTGATAAAAGTGAAAGAGGAGAGTGAAGAAGTTGGCTTAAAGCTCAACATTCAGAAAACTAAGATCATGGTATCTGGTCCCATCACTTCATGGGAAATAGATGGGGAAACAGTGGATGCAGTGTCAGACTTTATTTTTCTGGGCTCCAAAATCACTGCAGATGGTGACTGCAGCCATGAAATCAAAAGACGCTTACTCCTTGGAAGGAAAGTTATGACCAACCTAGACAGCATATTAAAAAGCAGAGACATTACTTTGCCAACAAAGGTCCATCTAGTCAAGGCTATGGTTTTTCCAGTGTCATGTATGGATGTAAGATTTGGACTGTGAAGAAAGCTGAGTGCTGAAGAATTGATGCTTTTGAACTGCGGTGTTGGAGAAGACTGTTGAGAGTCCCTTGGACTTCAAGGAGACCCAACCAGTCCATTCTAAAGCAGATCAGTCCTGGGTGTTCATTGGAAGGACTGATGCTGAAGCTGAAACTCCAATACTTTGGCCACCTGATGCGAAGAGCTGACTCATTGGAAAAGACCCTGATGCTGGGAAGGATTGGGGGCAGGAGGAGAAGGGGACGACAGAGGATGAGATGGCTGGATGGCATCACCGACTCGATGGACATGGGTTTGAGTAAACTCCGGGAGTTGGTGATGGACAGGGAGGGCTGGCATGCTGCGATTCATGCAGTCGCAAAGAGTCGGACATGACTGAGTGACTGAACTGAACTGAACTAAGCCTATTGACCTTTGCTTCTTCATGACTCTTCACCCAGAGCCCACCTGTAAATGGCTTTAGGGCAGGAATCTGATTTGTCCATTTTAGAAGTGTCAGTGACTTGCCTAGCTTCCAATACTTTGATTGGTAATTGGATGAATGTTCGGCTTTATGGATGGATGGATAGCTGACATTATTAGTGCTTAGAAAAAGTAGCGTAGCTCTTCTTGGAAAATAGCATTCTCCTGTGTTCCTCTGGACTGCCCCACCTCCCCCAAAAAACAGATGAAGGGGATAAGTTCATGGTAGTGAAATCGGTTTTCATTTTTGCCACTGATAAAGCATCTATCTTTTCTGAAAATTGACAGAATGCTTTGGTTGAAGAATATAAAAATGCATAGTACCTCAAAAAGTTTTATGTATTATACAAACTAAGTTGTCTTATTTTTGATTCTTTCAAGACCCACTTTGACTTAGTTGTAAGTAGATCAGTTAAATTCAAGAAGTCTAACATTTTGTTCTTTCTTAATTTTTCAAAGAAGTAAATAGCCTCCCTAAATGTTCATGTCATTTGCAGACATTTTGGCTCATTTTGGTTGGGTAAAGGCTGACTTCAGAATTTTTGCATCATTCTTATTTTGTTCTTTCTTTCCTGCTATTTAAACCCTTGGTTGCTGTTTAACACTTCTGTATAGAAAGAGGCAAGGCACAATAGCCAAGAGGTGGAAGCAACCCAGGTGTCCACTGATGGACGAATGGATAAACAAAATGTGGTGTATACATGCATACACGGGAATAGTCAGCCATAAAAAGGAAGGTGTTCTGTCATTGGTGACAACATGGATCAACTTAAAGGACATTACACCCATGTGAAATAAGCCCACAAAAGCACAAACACACATATGGTTACAGTTATATGAGGTACTTAAAATAGTCAAATTCATAGAAATAGAAAGTAGAACATTGGTTACTCGGGGCTGAGGGCATGCACAGGAAAAGAGGAGTTGTTTAATGGCTGTAGAGTTTAGTTTTGCAGGACGAAAGAGTTTGGGAGATCTGTTTCACAATAATGTGAATATACTTATACTCAAGCTCTACACTTAAAAATAATTAACATGGTGAATTTTACGTTATCTGTTTTTACCACAATTTAAAAAAGAAGAGGAAGCAAGGAGCTGAAATTTCAGTTAGTCAGGTTTGCTTCTTGAAGAAAGTTTTCTGGAGTATTCAGTGGGCTAAGGTTTAGAAGAAAGCACATGTATGTATGTACACTGCAGCATACTGCAGGATAAAACAAGATGAGGGCAGTCTTCATTTCCTTTGCTTTTTACCATGTTTTAGCTAAAATCCATGAGACTTTTTGGGGCTTCCCTGGTGACTCATGGAGAAGGAAATGGCAACCCACTCCAGCACTCTTGCCTGGACAATCTCATGGAAGAGAAGCCTGGTAGACTACAGGCCATGGGATCTCAAAGAGTTGGACAGGACTGAGTGACTTCACTTTCACTTTCTTTCTGGTGACTCAGATGGTAAAGACTCCGCCTGCAGTGCAGGAGTGGAGAAGGAAATGGCAACCCACTCCAGTGTTCTTACCTGGAGAATCCCAGGGACTGAGGAGCCTGGTGGGCTGCCGTCCATGGGGTCGCACAGAGTCGGACACGACTGAAGCGACTTAGCAGCAGCAGCAGTGCAGGAAACCTGGATTTGATCCCTGGGTGGGGAAGATCCTCTGGAGAAGGAAATGGCTACCCACTTCAGTATTCTTGCCTGAAAAACTCCATGGACAGAGGAGCCTGGCAGGCTGAGACAGTCCATGGGGTCGCAAAGAGTCGGACACAATTGAGTGACTAACACTTTCTTTCGCTTTCACTTTCATGAGACTTTTGCCAGTATATAACTAGACAGATACCATGAAGCTCAGCGTAAGCTGGAAACAATTTATTTCAAACTGTTTTAAAGGTGATTTTAGACTCAGAAGTTTTCTTACTCTTTTGATAATCAATATTGTGCATCCCTACTGGGTTCAGAAAATGCCCTGATACTATAGCAATGAAGGATTCAAGTTTCACTTTTCACTAACATTACAGAATGAGCTCTTGGTAAAGACCATGTGTTTCTTGGTATTTATTTCCCTGTAATCCTTGCCAATGTTTCTTTAGCTTATTTGGAAGCATTCCAGTTCCTCTCCAGGTGTTATCTAAGACAAAGATGGCTTCTTTTGCCTATGAGTTGCTGATTTGAGGAGTATCTCTTCCCACTGGAGATGAAATGTGTTCTGAATGCTATTTATTCTGATGCTAACAAGAATATTGGGTGTATTCTTTAGAACATGTACTATACACTACAAGCATATGGTATATATATGTGTGTGTGTGTATATATATATATATATACACAAAGAAAAAAATTTTGTGATGCCATTAACACTTTATTTTTCTCAGTTATATTGAGATGTACTGGCACATAGCATTTGTAAATTTAAGATATACAATGTGTTGATTTGATATATTTAAATACTGTAAAATCATTACCACCATAACATTCATTAACACCTCTATCATGTCACATAATTCCATTTTTTGTGATGAAAACATTTAAGATCAACTGTCAGCAATATACTATATATAGTATAGTATTTTTTAACAATAATCACCATGATATACCTTAGATGGAATTCCATTTGAGCTATTTCAAATCCTAAAAGATAATGCTGTGAAAGTGCTGCACTCAATATGCCAGCAAATTTGGAAAACTCAGCAGTCTTGGCCACAGGACAGGAAAAGGTCAGTTTTCATTCCAGTTCCGAAGAATGTTCAAGCTACCACACAATTGCATTCATCTTACATGCTAGCAAAGTAATGCCCCAAATTCTCCAAGCCAGGCTTAAACAGTACATGAACCGTGAACTTCCAGATGTTCAAGCTGGATTTAGAAAAGCAGAGGAACCAGAGATCAAATTGCCAACATCTGCTGGATCATCAAAAAAGCAAGAGAGTTCCAGAAAAACATCTACTTCTGCTTTATTGACTACGCCAAAGCCGTTGATTGTGTGGATCACCACAAACTGTGGAAAATTCTTAAAGAGATGGGAATACCAGACCACCTGACCTGCCTCTTGAGAAATCTGTATGCAGGTCAGGAAGCAACAGTTAGAACTGGACTGGAACAACAGACTGGTTCCAAATAGGAAAAGGAGTACGTCAAGGCTGTATATTGTCACCCTGCTTATTTAGCTTATATGCAGAGTAGATTATGCGAAATGCAGGCTGGATGAAGCCCAATCAAGATTGCCAGGAGAAATATCAGTAACCTCAGATATGCAGATGACACCACCCTTATGGCAGAAAGCAAAGAAGAACTAAAGAGCCTCTTGATGAAAGTGAAAGAGGAGAGTGAAAAAGTTGGCTTAAAACTCAATGTTCAGAAAACTAAGGTCATGGAATCTGGTCCCATCACTTTGTGGCAAATAGATGGGGAAACAGTAGAAACAATAAGAGACTTTATTTTGGGGGGCTCCAAAATCACTGCTAATTTAAAAGATGCTTGCTCCTTGAAAGCAAAAGATCAACCTAGACAGAATATTAAAAAGCAAAGACATTACTTTGCCAACAAAGGACTGTCTAGTCAAAGCTATGGTTTTTCCAGCAGTCACATATGGATGTGAGAATTGGACTATGAAGAAAGCTGAGGACCAAAGAATTGTTGCTTTTGAACTGTGATGTTAGAGAAGACACTTGAGTCCCTTAAACTCCAAGGAGATCCAACCAGTCCATCCTAAAGGATATCAGTCCTGAATATTCATTGAAAGGACTGATGCTAATGCTGAAACTCCAATACTTAGGCCACATGATGCAAAGAGCTGACTCACTAGAAAAGACCCTGATGCTTGAAGGAAAGATTAAAGGTGGGAGAAGAAGGGGACGACAGAGGATGAGATGGTTGGATGGCATCACCAACTTGATGGACAGAGTTTCAGTAGGCTCTGGGAGTTGGTGATGGACTGGGAAGTCTGGCGTGTTACAGTCTATGGGGTCGCAAGGAGTCAGATAGGACTGAGTGACTGACCAGAACTGATGCATTACATTCCTAGAACTTACTCATCTTATAACTGAAAGTGGAAAGTAACTTTTAATTAAATTGAAAGTGAACTGTAAACATCAGTTCTGCTTTTTGGAGTATGTAAGAAGCCATATGTTGTAGTAGCCTCTGTTGGAAATTTAAGATGACTTAGATAACTGCCCACCCTTCAGATATTAATACTTACAGTCTAATGTAGAGAAATACCTTCATAGCAAATTGAGATACAAAAAAGACACTGTTAAGTGCTACAATAGAAGATTAAAAGAATTTCTTGAAAATAAGGCAGAAGCAGCTAATTTTGATTAGAGGTAAAGGTACAGCTTAGTTGAAACTTGGAAGATAAGTAGATTTTACTGGGTGAAGATGGAGGGGAAAGACTCTGCGGAAAAAAAACAAATGTATATATATCATGAGTAGAAGCTCTGAGATGGAAAATGTGTTACTGTGTCATAGGACCCTAAGGAGCAGGGGAGAAAATGAGGAAAATTACTAAAAGTGATATGAGGTATTCAAACTACTAACATTCTGATCCTGATCACTTTTGGTTGGTATAAAATTTAATACCAAGCCGAGAACCAGGAGTGATATTCTCTGCTAACAATGAGAAGTTTCTTAGGTAAGGCACTGAAGTTAATCCTTTAAATGAAAAATGAGGTTTCCCCCCTTCTGCTCTAAAATGAGAACTTGTTGTAAAGTTGAGTTTCTACAAAATCCCCATGTTTTGTTAATGTTGGTAGAACTCCTATGCATACCTGCTCTTCTGTTCCATCACTGGCATTCTAAAGCCATCAGGTGTTTATACTCACCTCACGTCACCAGGGTACTTCTTCAGAAAAGTAGAATCACAGAAATGGAAAGGATCCAAATACCATTAGGACAAAACTCAGTTTGAGAGTGAAGAGGTTTCCAGAGTGGTTCAGTGCCCAGGTGACAAGCGTAAAATGGCAGTGGCAGCCCAGGACCAGAGTAGCTCTGACTCTAAGCCGAGGGCTGTTTGCAGCCTCCAGCACAGCAGAGGGGCCGGCAGAGGGCTTCCACCCCTGTGCCTGGGCCCCACTTACCTCCCTTGATGTTCCTTGACGTGTTTTAGCTCTTCTGTCTAAAGCTGGTCATCTGAAATGCAGTAGATACCCTGACTGCTTCTGCTAGCAATTTAATAAGAGCTGAATGGAGTTACTAACCCATCATTCTTAATCTGCTGCTTTAACATCAGCCACATCCTTGTATAAAAATGAGAGTCATGGAAAATTTTCCTCAGATTTTACATTGGGCCCCCCCTAAAATCTGGGCCCCCCTCTTCACCCAAAAGCTATTAGATCTTTTCTGATTGTGAACCTTTCAGACAGTGTCTTTGAGACACCAGCACTTAGTCTCTCTTAATTCTGGTAGTGGTTTGGAAAATCACATCTACCCCTTTGTCTTTACCTCAGTTTTTTCCTTGTATCCCCATTATAAACATTTTCTAGAAAATATTTAAGGAGATATTTTGTTTTAGTATAACATGGCAAATTTTTGAGAACTCTTGAAAGTGGTGATAACAAAACCCCAATCTTCATGTTTAAGTATATCAATTCCTATCTGATTTTTCATTGTAGATTTCATTTCATTGTAACTATCTGTAATAACAGTCACATTGCTTTTTCACTATTTTAGTTGAAACCATGTATATAAAATAGATTGAAACATACCTAGTTATTTAGTACAAATTTTTAAAAAAATTATTCACTTTAATGATTGGTAACTGGATATTTAATGATTGGTTGAACATCTGGATATTTTTAAACATGTAAATAATTCATGTAAAATTTTCTAATTGCTAAAACATTGATTAAATATTATGTAGACTTTATTGTGTACTTGTTGATACAGTAGTCTAGAATTTTCATTTAGAAAGTTTTATATTCAACTAGTGCTTTTAAGTAGGAAAGATTAACTTATCAACTGGATGAACATCTTAGTTCTTAAGAAGGGAAGCATTGTGGGGGGTGGGTAGAGAAGGTCAGGTACAAGAACAGTTCTGGAAAATTTTGTTTTCATTGCCTCACTTCAATTCCAAGAAGCATTAGTGAAGTGAAAGTGAAAGTTGCTCAGTCGTGTCCAACTCCATGTGACCCCATGGACTATACAGTCCCTGGAATTCTCCAGGCCAGATTACTGGAGTGGGTAGCCGGTCCCTTCTCCAGGGATCTTCCCAAGAAGCATTAGGAGTTTTATTATTGAATGTGATCTTTTAAAACAGTCTTTCAGCTCTTCATTTATACTAATATTTTATTTGTAGCATGTAAATATAGTACAATCACAGTAGTCATTAATAGGGCAGTATACATGGTTATTAGACCTGATCTCCAGTGATTGCTTTCAATAAAAGATATTTTTTATACAAAACTAAAGAAGGGGGAATGTCCCAGCATATCAGCATGTTTTATTGCAAAACAATTAGTTGAGGATGTAATATTTGCATGTAATGTGCGTGTACAAGATTGGGTGATATGATCTGATGATAATACAAATAGATAATACAAATACATTCAGCCCTTGGTGAACAATCATATTCTAAGGTTATTCATGAAGCAGATGATAACAATCCAGAGAGAGTTTACAAATGAAGCATCTCATCACTCACTACCTCCTTAAGCCTTTTGTTAATGACTTAGATTAAGATATAGAAGACTTTATGCATACAGGCTTCCCTGGTGGCTCAGAGGTTAAAGCGTCTGCGTGCAATGTGGGAGACCCAGCTTCGATCCCTGGAGAAGGAAATGGCAACCCACTCCAGTATTCTTGCCTGAAGAATCCCATGGACAGAGGAGCCTGGTAGGCTACAGTCCACGGGGTCACAAAGAGTCGGACACAACTGAGCAACTTCACTTATGCATATGAAAGTAGTCAATGAAACAAAGCCGAGAAGGATAATTAATTTGTCAACTAGCAAGTCTAGAAATAAAAGATTGAAGACCACTACCAAAATGTTAGATGTTTCTTTCTATCTTATCAGTGGAAAAAATGAATGGAGACTTAGCAGATTGATATTTAAATTTCTAGTCTTGAACTCTGACTCTCAAATCAGAACTAGAAAGACCTAGTTTAATAGCAGTTCCTACAAAAAAGACTAAAGAATTTTAGGCAATTGCAAGTTCAGTGTAGACCAATAGTGTTACTTTGAAAGCTAGAGTCTTACTCTGCATAGTAAAAAGCACTGGTATGGTTATTTATAGTTTGCAAGGCACCTAAAATTTTTTTGGATTATTGATATACAATTTATATAGTGTAAAATATCCATTTTGGTATAGTGTGCTGAGTTTCAACAAAGTCATACAGTCATATCACCACCCCCACAATTAAGATATGGACCATTTCCTTCATTGCAGACAGTTCCCTCATGTCCCTTTTAGCTCACCCTTCACTTTAGTCAAGCCCCTAGTAACCACTGATTATTTACTGACCCCATAGGTTTGCAAAGCATTTTTCACATCACTTTTTATAGTTCTCATAATGTCCCTACAACGTTTAATATTACCAATATGTCTGTTGTAAAAATGAAGTAACTAGGGTTCAGTCAAGTGATTTTCTGAAAGCTGCACTAAATAAATAGTGGACCCAGGGCCTGAACCTTCATTTTCTCACTCAGAATCCCAAACACTTCTTTGATTCTTCCATCTAGCCCTTTGCTCCAAGAGTCCCATCCTTCCTTCCATTATTCAGTTACCTCTGTGCTGTGCTGTGATTAGTCGCTCAGTCGTGTCCAACTCTTTGTGATCCCATGGACTGTGTCCCGCTAGTCTCCTCTGTCCATGGGGAATTCTCCAAGCAAGAATACTCAAGTGGATTGCCATGCCCTCCTCTAAGGGATCTTCCCAACCCAGGGATCAAACCCAGGTCTTT
The DNA here is from genome assembly GCF_910594005.1 of Cervus elaphus. Taxonomy (NCBI): domain Eukaryota; kingdom Metazoa; phylum Chordata; class Mammalia; order Artiodactyla; family Cervidae; genus Cervus; species Cervus elaphus. The sequence goes on from NC_057831.1 coordinate 36,485,067, forward strand.
CCCACTGCAGGCAGATACTTTACCATCTGAGCCACCAGGGAAGTCTCAGTAACCTCTAGGTGGCTCCTATATTAGGAGCCAAGATTTAACATTCACAGTAATGAGCAGTGTTTCTCAATCTTTTTTTCATTATCATTCCCATAAGGAGTCTTTTTAGAATTTTTTTTTCCTAATCACATGCCCTCCACAATTAACTTTTAACATCTTAGATATACTGTGTATCTATGTGTATACTGAAAATGTCTCCACTTTTTGTGTGTGTTAGTTGCTCAATCGTGTCTGACTCTCTGTGACTCCATGACTGTAACCCACCAGGCTCTTCTGTCCATGGAATTCTCCAGGCAGAAATACTGGAGTGGGTAGCCATTTTCTTCCCTAGGGAATCTTCCTGACCCAGGGGTCAAACCTGGGTTTCCTGCATTGCAGGGAGATTCTTTACTGTCTGAGCCCCAAATTTTTTTTCGCCCATCCCCCAAGAACCAGTGTGCCTCACTGGGGACAATATAGCCCCCACTGAGAAAGCTCAGAATAAAACTAGACTAGAATGATCTTCAACCATTGTCCCATGTCCTGTTGTCCCATGCATGGCACATGACCCTTGAGTGAGTATGAGACACATTCACAGTCACATCCAAATTTTCATAACACTGAAGATTTAGAAAATAGCAGACTTTTGGCAGGATGTTCATAAAAGTGCCTTAAAAATATGTAGGTAAGTAAAACCAGCCATTAGACATAATCTTCAAATATTATTTAATAGGAAAAGTTAAAATATGGCTAAGCTAATTAAAAAATTAAGTTTTTAAAAGTTAGCTTTTAACTTAGATCCAGACTTCAGCATATAATGTGAAAAAGTAGTTCTACTGAAGAGTAAATATTAATCTTATTTTTATTAAGTGCCCCAGTGGATACAATGTATAGCTTCAACGTGTTGTTAATGTGAATATAATTATTGCAAAATGTATCTTGTGTCATCACTTTATCTGCCTTTCATCATGCATAGCTGAAGAGGAATCTTTGAGGAAAAGCCTTCAGTTTTTCACCACTGAGTTTAATGTTTGCTCTGGGTTTTTCATATGTGGCTTTTATTGTGTTGAGGTAACTACCTTCCATTCCTAGTTTTTGTGTGGGTCATGAAAGAGTGTTGAATTTTGTCAAATTCTTTTTCTGCGTCAATTAAGATAATCAGGTAGCTTTCCGCTCCCCCTTCATTCTGTTGATGTGGCATATTACATTGATCAATTTTTCTATGTTGAAACATCTGTACAAGAATGAATCATACTTGGTCATGTACACAACCCTTTTAATAGGCTGATGATTTCTGTACTTAATAATCCGATGAGAATTTTTGCATGGGTGTTCATAAGGGATTTAGGTCTATAGTTTCGGGGGATGTTTGTTTGCTTTGGGGTCTGAAGTTTTATTATAGTCTCCGTCTGGCTTTGGTATCGTTGTAATGTTCCTCTCATACAATGAGTTACAAACTGTTCTCTGTTCAATTTTTTTTAAATGCTTGAAAAAACAATATTACTAATTTTTCTCTAAATGTTTGATAGAATTCATCAGTGAAGCCATCAGGTTCAGGGCTTTTCTTTGTTAGATAATTTTGATTATTGATTTGTCTTCTTACTAGTTTTAGGTTTATTAAGATTGTCTATTTCTTCATGATTTAGTATTTATAGGTTTTCTGTTCTTAAGAATTTGTCCATTTCATCTAGGTTATTCAGTCTGTTGCTATTTAAATATTCATAATATATTCACCCTTTTTATTTCTGTAGAATTGATATTAATATCCCCATTCTCATTTCTGACTTTAACCATTTGAACCTCCTTTTATTTTTCTTTATCTATCTAGCTGAATATTTGTTAATTTTGTTGATCATTTCAAATAGCCATCTTTTGGTTTCATTGATTTTCTTTTTTGTTTTTCTATTCTCTAGTTCATTTCTTTGCTGTAAGCTTTATTATTTCCTTCCTTCTGATAGCTTTGGATTTTTTTTTTTTTTTTAATCTTGGACTGAAAGGAGATCCAACCAGTCCATCCTAAAGGAAATCAGTCCTGGGTGTTCATTGGAAGGACTGATGTTGAAGCTGAAACTCCAATACTTTGGCCACCTGATGCAAAGAGCCGACTCATTTGAAAAGATCCTGATGTTGGGAAAGATTGAGGGCAGGAGGAAAAGGGGACAACAGAGGATGAGATGGTTGGATGGCATCACCGACTCAATGGACATGAGTTTGGGTAGGCTCTGGGAGTTGGTGATGGACAGGGACACCTGGCATGCTGCAGTTCATGAGGTTGCAAAGAGTTGGACACGACTGAGCAACTGAACGGAACTGAGTTCCTTAAATTGTAAAGTTAGGTTTTGGATTTGAGATCTTTTTTGTTTTTTAATGTATTTATAGTTGTTTATGGTTATAAGCTCCCTCCTTAGCTCTACTTTGCTGCATCCCATAAGTTTCGGTTTGTTGTGGTTTGTTTTCATTCATCTCTAAGTATTTTCTAATTTTCTTTGACAGTTTTTGTTTGATCCATTGATTGCTTAAGTATGTGTTGTGTAATCCCACAATTTTGTGAATTTTCCAATTTTCCTTATGTTACTGATTTCTAACTTTATCCCATTATGCTGAGAGAAGGAATATTGTGTGATTTCTTTTAAAATGTGTGTGGACTTAATTTGTGGCCTAACACATGGTCTATCCTGAAAAATGTCACATGTACACTTGAGAAAAGTGGGCATTCTGTTGTTGGATGGAATATTCTATATATGTCAATAGATCTATTTTATTTGTTGTTTTTTGAGTTCTATATTTCCTCACTACTCTGTGGTTATTCTCTCTGTGGTTCTACATGGGGCATTGAACTCTTTCTGGCTACTGTTGAATGATCTATTTCTCCCTTCAGTTCTGTCCCTTTGTCCTTCATATACTTTGATGGTCTGTCATTAGAAACATAAATATTTGTAATTATATCTTCTTGCCAAATCGAAGTCTTCATTACTATATGATGACCTTCTTTGTTTCTTGAAACCTCTTTTGATTTAAAGTCTATTATGTCAGATATTTTTCTTATTACTGTATGAATGGGATATCTTTTTCCATCTTGTTTATTTCTAACCTGTTTGTGTCGTTAGATCTCAAGTCTCTTGTAGACAACATATGGTTGGATCATGTGTTTTTATCCATTCTACCAATCTCTATCTTTTGATTGGAGAGTTCAATACATTTATATTTAATTACTGATATGGAGGGACTTTCTGTCATTGTGGTGTTTATTTGCTATCTTCCTTATAGCTTTTTCTTCCAGTGTTACAGAGATGTAATTGACATATAGTGCTGCATAAATTTAAAGTATACAGCATGATGGTTTGACTTATGTTCTATATACATTATGATTACCATAGTAAGTTTAATAACATTCATCATCTCATATAGATACAAAATAAAAATAGTTTTTCCTTGAGATAAGAGCTCTTAAGATTTATTCTGTTAAAATATTTTTATATAACACACAGCAGTGTTAATGATATTTAACATGTTGTACACTGGGCTTCCATTGTGGCTCAAACAGTAAAAAATCTGCCTGCAATGCCAGAGACCTGAGTTCAGTCCCCTGCATCAGGAAGATCCCCTGGAGAAGGAAATGGCAACCCACTCCAGTGTTCTTTTCCTGGAGAATCTCATGGACTGAGGAGCCTGGAGGGCTACACTCTGTAGGGTCGCAGAGAATCAGACATGGCAGAGTGACTGACACTTGCACTTTTTGTTGTATATTATATCCCAAGTACTTCCATATCTTAGAAATGGAAGCTTTTTTTTAGTTCATTTCCTGCGTTGGTATTCTCTTTTGTGTTAAGTTGTCTTTTTTTCTTTCTCCTGAAATGTTTCAGTTCCTTTCTTATTTCCTTTTTTTGAACATCCTATGGCTCTTTTCCTTATGGTTACCATAGGAATTACATTTACTGTCCTAAAGTTTTAATACTCTGATTTGAATAAATACCAGCTTTACTCCAGTAACATACAAAAGTTTGCTCCTTTACAGCTCCAGTTTTGGTGGAGTCCTTAGGATTTTCTCTATATGATATCATGTCATCTGCAAAGAGTGACAGCTTTACTTCTTCTCTTCAGTTTTAGTGTCTTTTATTTCTTTTTCTTGACTAATTGCTCTGGTTAAGACTTCTAGTACTATGTTGAATAAAAGTGGTGAGAGTGGGCATCCTTGTCTTGTTCCTGATCTTAGAGGAAAAATCTTTCAGCTTTTGCCCATTGAGTATGTTGTTAACTGCATGCTTATCATATATGGCCTTTCTTATTTTGTTGTACCTTTGTCCTGTGCCCACTTTATTGTAAATTTTCATCATAAATGAATGCTGAATTTTGTCAAATGCTTTTTCTGCATCTGTTGAAATAATTGTTGTTTTTGTCTTTCATTCTGTTAGCGTGGTGTTTCTCATTGATTTGCAGGTGTTGCACCATCTTTCAGTGTCTGGAATAAATCTCATGGTATGATCCTTTTAATGTATTGTTGAATTCAGCTTATAAATACTTTGTTAAAGATTTTTGCATTTATGTTAATCAAGGATATTGGCCTGTAGTTTTCTTTTCTTATGACCTTGTTTTGGTATTGGGGTTACTGATAATTCTTTTGAATCACTCGTCTCTTAGGTTTGCAGTTACAAACTAAAGTTACAGTACTAGCTTTTAAACTAATATTTTTTTGTACTATAAGTGTATTAGTCTCTTAAATTAGAAAACAGAAAGTGTAGTTCCAGATCATTGTTACAATAACACAAGCTCTTAAAATTGCCCGTGTATTTAGCTTTATTGATATATTTGTTTCTCCGTATAGTTCTGTTTACTGCGTTCTGTCCTTTCATTTCACTGTGCAGGATTCCCTTGAGCATTTTTTCAGGGCAGGTTTGTTGGTCACTAACACTCTTGGCTTTTGTTTAACTGGGAATGTCTTAATTTCTCTGTCACTTTTGAAGGACATTTTTGCTACATATAGGTTTACTAGTTGACAGTTTCTTTCTTTAGCATTTTGAACATATCAGTCTCTGGCCCCCAAAGTTTCTGACGAGAAATCTATGGATAATCTAATTGATGATCTCTTGTATGTGACAATTCACTTCTCTCTCATTGCTTTCTAGATTCTGTCTTTGCCTTTTCAAAGCTTGAGTATAATGTGTCTCTGTAGGTCTTTAAGTCCTTAGAACTTCTTAGATATTCATATTCATTTCTTTCATCTTGGAAATTTCAGTCATTATTTCTTCAAATATTTTCTCTCTCTTCTTCTCCTGGGACTCTTATGTTGTGTATATTGACTCACTTACTGCTGTCCCATAGGTTCATTAGGTTCTGTTTGCTTTTCTTAGGTCTTTTTTTTCTTCCTGTTCCTCAGACTCAGTAGTTTTCATTGTCCTATCTTGTTCATTGATTCTTCCTTCTGCCTACTGAAATCTGTGTTTGAATCCTTTTAGTGAATTTCTCATTGCACTTATTGTACTTTTCATCCCTAGAATTTCTTTTGGTCTCCTTTTTGGGTTTTCTTTCTCTTTATCGATACTTCCATTTTGTTCACACATTATTTTCTTGACATTTTCGACATCTTCCTTTGGTTTGTTGATTCTCTTTAAGACAGTTGTTTTAAAATCTTTATCTAGTATATCTTCCATCAATTCTTTTCCTGGCACATTATCTGTTGATTTATTTTTTCCTTGAATGAGCCATATTTTCCTGTCTCTGTATGCCTTGTGATATTTTTGTTGAACAGAAGTCCTTTAAATCAAATAATGTAGTAACTTTGGAATTCAGATTCTCTTCCTTCCCCAGGGTTTGCTGTTTCTAAAGTTCTTGTTGACTGGTTTTTGTTTTTATTGTTATAGACTTTTTACCAAGATCAACCTTATGTGTGACCTTAAGGTCTTTTCAGGTCTGTTTTGAGCCTTTCCCTGGGCATGCATCATCACTTTCTGATTTTCCCATATACACGGATGTTTCTGAATGTCCTGATTTTTTAATGTCTGACTCCCAAAAGTGGAAAAAGGAAAAAAAAATGTAAGTGTCAGAAAAAAAGGGTACTAGCCCTTTAAATCTCCTAGAAGTTACTTCAGCTAAGAGGGAGCGCTTTTCAACAAGGGAGAAAGATGCTGCAGCAGCAGCTGCCCACGTTTTTGCACCTCAGATATAACAGTCAACATTCAGAGCACAAATCCCCAGTATTTGGAAGACAAGATCCTTTTTGCTTATCCTGGCTCCCACAAGCTATATGCAGGCTGCTTAAGGAATATGAGAATATCTTCCTGCCACATGAATGGGGTGGGGGAGAGTGCCTACTCTACTATGAGCTAAGATTGACCAGAGTTAACTGTAGTTTACTGTCTGCACCTTCCCCAGATGTAAACCTTCAGTTCCAGAATATCTCGAGTTTCAAAATATTTCATCAGACAAATTCTGCTGGTGTAATTGTTGGTTAGGTAGTGAGACAGATTTCTGGTGCTTTCTACTCCACTATCTTAACAGAATTCTCTCCTTAACATTTTTTTTTCTCATTTGCATTTGTCTGGGATATTTAAAGAGTGGTAAGTGTAAAATTGATAAGCTTTTATCAATGGAAATAACCATATGGCAGTTATAATTGCCAAAACTATCTCCAACAGACTGCTGCATCATTGGTGCAGAAGGTCTTAAGGAATGCATATATCCTGTTACTTAATTGAAGCTTTAGCCTTACATCTGACTAAAGAAACATATTGCAATACAATGATTGAGAGTAAGTGTATCACATAGAATACCTTGAACCTAATTTCAGAATAAGACAAAATGTGCAAAAGTTTCTGTTTTGTTACAACTGATGATTGTCCACTAGCACATCTCAAGACTGGCTGTGACTTTCTGGTTGAGAAAGGCATCCAGAGAGGACAAAATTGAAGAAAGATTATTTGCCCCAACATGCTTAACATATAATGATGGAACAAACACAGGAGAATAACAATAGATGTTCTGGTTCAAATAGGATAAAATACAAGATTAAAAGTTTAAAAAGTCACTGGCTAATGACATTTCTGATATCCAGCCCAGCCAATATTGGGAATCTCATGACTAAGTTTCAAAGCCTGGGAATACTTCTCCATGGTTTTCAACTTCACCCTCTTAGTTCTGTCTTCTGAGACATCATTCATTTTTGATGAAAGGCAGCACATGTTTGTAGCTGAGTAACTTATCAGCCTGCTTCCTGCCAATTGAATTTTGGAAATCTAATGGCCTCTTTTCATTTTACACCCACTTTGTCCCTTTCATTCCAAGTTGTCAGTGTTTTTGCTGAAATAGGTTTCTCAAAAACTTACAAGTCTTCTGTGAATTTCACTGGTATTCACTCCATTAGAAATAAGACGTATCTTCAGATCTTTCCAAGATAATCCTTTCTCTATTTAAGGCTCCTGCTGAAATGACTTGACAGGCAATGCCTTTAAATTCCTGGAGGCTCTCTGGTTTAATTGAAAGGGTGGGTGAGACGCACCCTTACTCACCTTTGTCTAGCAGAATAATCTGAACTTTTCATGTTTCTGAGGTTTTAGCAAAGGTTCTCATCATCACACACTCAGCCTTTTCCATCGAGCTTACTTTCCTGACAGTGAATCTCTTAATTTCAGTGTCTTTTGCCATCTATGTGGCTTCCCTGGTGGCTCAGATGGTCTACCTGCAATGCAGGAGACCCAGGTTTGATCCCTGGATTGGGAAGATACCCTGGAGAGGGGAATGGCAACCCACCTCAATATTCTTGCCTGAAGAATTAATTCCATGGACAAAAGAGCCTGGCAGGCTACTGTCCATGGAGTTACAAAAAGAGTCGGACCTGACTGAGCAACTAACACTTTCGCTTTCTTTGCCATCTGTAGAGTTGATTTTTAAATCAAGCCTTATTTTCTTTTTGGGTTTCCCTTGTGGCTCAGCTGCTAAAGAATCCACCTGCAATGCAGAAGACCTGGGTTCAATCCCTGGGTTGAGAAGATCCCCTGGAGAAGGGAAAGGCTACTCACTCCAGTAGTCCGGCCTGGAGAATTCCATGGACTGTATAGTCCATGGGATCTCAAACAGTCAGATACGACTGAGCAACTTTCACTTCACTTCACTTCACAATCATTTTATTTGGCAGTTTTCACCTCAGTTTCCCTCTTCTCCCCAACCCCCTCTTCCCCCTGCCTCTGATTTTATCATAAGTGGCAAAGAGAAATCAGGTGGCACTTTGACAGCATTGCTTGGAAATTTCTTGTACTGTCTATACAACCTTGTTGCTTAAAAATGTGCTTCCCACACAGCTGCAGAACACTATTAATTGCACTTTGCTTTCTGCCAGCAAAGTTAGGATCTACCTTCCTCCAGCTCCCAGTAGCATGTTTATCATTGTCTTCTGTTACTGGACACAGTGGGTCAGTCCATCATCCCTTGAAGTGCTTAGGCAATGAATACACCAAGTACTTCTGATTAAAACAGAAGTATTTATTATTTGTGACAAGAGACAGGGAGATGGCTCACAAGACACTGTCTCCCAAAACAGGAAGATGAGTGATGTTTTCAGCTGTGAGTGCATACATTTTCATGACAGAGTGAGCATAACCTTCTGTTTATTGGTGGAGTTCTAGATGGGCTTGCACAATGCAACAACATGCTCAAACATAATTGCATGTTCAAAAATGGTAGCAATCCCAGCTCTTGGGGTAGAGATTTTAACATTAAAATGAAGCAAAAATCACTCCAGGTTGACAAAATTCAGGTACCTAGTTGAGTGAGGTCATGAGGGTCAGCAGAGATCACCATCATTCCTTAGGCTCCAGTTAATCTGGTGGCTCAGTGCTCGAGGGGATTTGGATCCTACAAAACAACTTAAGAATGTGCTTCAGACTCTGATCTGTACCTTTGGAATAGAAATGGTAGTCTTTTGACTAATTTATTATCTTTCCTGTGGTTACTTCTCCTCCTTAATAACAGTGATTTGTTCCTGCCTTCTTTGTTCTACTTAAAAGTCGTTATTTACCAAGACCTAGCCTTTGTTTCCATATGAAGCCCCAGGAGGCCATAGTTCATCTTTTTTCTAGTCATCAGTAAACAGAACACAAATGGGTTCTAAAATCCATGTTCCAGTTCTCAACCTAAATTTGTCTAGTGTGTGTTGCAGCTTCTTTCATTGCCTATTATTTGACCTCACCTCTTCCTTATTACTGTCTGGCTAGCACTTCTGAACTCTCACCAGCAGTGTCTGTAAAGTCCAGATTTCAGTGAAAACTCTGTTGAAGGCATTTAGGCTTTCTCTGTCATGGCAGTCAAATTCTTACAGTCTCCTCTCACTATCCAGTTCCAAAGACATTCCACATTTAGATGTTTGTTGTAGCAGCAACCCACTTCCAGGTATCAAACTCTGTATCAGTTTTCAGTTGTACAACGAATCACCACAAACGTGGTGTCTTAGAGCAATAAAAATTTGCTATCTCATGCTTTCCATGGCTCAGGTGTCCAGACACAACCTAGCTGGGTCCTCTGCTTTTGGTCACACAAGGCTGAAATCAAGGTAACAACTGGGCTGCATTTTTATAAGGAGACTTGAATTTAGGTGGCTTCCTTGGGGGCTCAGATGGTAAAGCATCTGCCCAGAATGTGGGAGACCCAGGTTCAATCCCTGGGTCGGGAGGATCCCTTGGACAAGGAAATGGCAAGCCACTCTAGTACTCTTGCCTGGAAAATCCCATGGACAGAGGATCCTGGTAAGCTACAGTCCATGGGGTCACAAACAGCGGACACAACTGAGCGACTTCACTTTTCACTGAGTTTAGGAAATTACTTGCTTTCAAGCTCATGAGAGTTGTTCACAGATTCCTTCTTGCAGCTGTACAAGGACCCCAGCTTCTTACTGGCTGTGAGCTAGAGGCCTCAGGTCCACATTAGTCCGCTGGCCTGTGGCACTCTCATAGGCCCTCTCTGAAAGTACAGCTTATTCTTTCAAGAGCAGAGAAGAATCCTCACTCCAGTGTGCTAAGATTGAGTCTTAAATAATGTAACGTAATCATGGGAGTGACGTGATATGACTTTTGCCATATTCTCTTGATCAGAGGCAAATCACAGGTACTGCCTACACCTGAGGGGAGTACAAGGGTGTGACTCATTGGGAGTCACCTTGGGGTATGTACCCCAGAGGTGGTATAGGAGGCTGAACAATGTCCCCCCAAGATAGCAAGTTTAGAAGCCTTGGAAACTGTGACTGTTACTTTATTGGGGGTAAAAGAGGGAATTTGCAGTTATAATTAAGATAGAGACCTTCGTAGCATGTGCTCGGTTAGTCATATCTGATTCTTTCCAACTCCGTGGACTATAGCCCACCAGGATCCTCTGTTCATGGAATTTCCCAGGCAAGAATACTGGAGTTGGTTGCCATGCCCTCCTCCAGGGAATCTTCCCGACCCAGGGATCAAACCAGAATCTCCTGCATTTTCTGCATTGGCAGGCAGATTCTTTACTACCTGTCACCTCAGAGATCTTCAGATAGAGATTATCCTGGATTATTTGTGTGGGCAGTGAGAGTCAGACATGACTGAAGTATCTTAGCCCCAGCCCAAAGGCAATCTCATGTATTCTTATAAGGGGGCAGAAGATTGGACATGCACACAGAGGAGAAGGTCATGTGAAGGTGGAGTAAAGAGAAATTTGAAGGTGTTGGCCTTTATGGAAGATTAAAGTGATGTGGCCACAGCCAAGTAATGCTGCCAGCCATATTCTCTCCCTTGAGCCTCTGTGGAATGTATGATTTTTTTTCCAGTAATACTGATGTTACTCTTCTGGCCTCCAGAACTGTAACAGAATAAATTTCTGTTTCAAGCCACCCAATTGGTCATAGCTTTGTTGCAGCAGCTGTAGAAAATTAATACAGATGGATATTAATTGATACATCTTTGTTGCTTTTTTATGTATTTCACTGGTTACTCAATCAGGTTAAGTATCTTAAGATTCTTGACTGTCCATGTGTCTTCTTCTAGATGAGTTTGTCAGTTTGTTTTTTCTCTCTCTTTTTTAAAAATAATTATTTATTTTCTGTATTTCTGTGTCTCTTTTTCTGTTTTGCATATAGGGTTATCGTTATCACCTTTCTAAATTCCATATATATGTGTTAGTATGCTGTAATGTTCTTTATCTTTCTGGCTTACTTCAGAAATACAGAACAGACTTTTGAACTTTGTGGGAGAATGTGAGGGTGGGATATTTCAAAAGAACAGCATGTATACTATCTATGGTGAAACAGATCACCAGCCCAGGTGGGATGCATGAGACAAGTGCTCGGGCCTGGTGCACTGGGAAGACCCAGAGGAATCGGGTGGAGAGGGAGGTGGGAGGGGGGATCGGGATTGGGAATACATGTAAATCCATGGCTGATTCATATCAATGTATGACAAAACCCACTGGAAAAAAAAATAATAATAAAAAAATAATAATAATAATAATTTATTTTCTTATTGATTAGTAAGAATTCTTTAAGCAGTGTAATTACTAAATCCTATACCCATTACCCATGTTACTAAAGAGATATTTCTTTCAATCTATAGATATTTCTTTCAATCTATATCTTGTCTTCCCCCCCTCATATATATATGTACATAGTGTCTTCTGCATTCAGATTTGTATACTTTTTTTAAACTCTGGAAAAATTTAACATACCCCAAAGAAGAGCAACTAGTAATAATACATCTTCCACGTGCATAATCTTCAACAACTACTGGTATTTTTCCCAGAAGTATCTTATCCTTTCCTTTAAGTTTTATGCCTTTTGTGAATTATCTAAGAAATACTTAAATAAAGATCATATTGCTATTATTTGTGTAACTGAGTGCTTCTAACATGATAAAACACTCATTCTTTTTGTCGTAACACTTATTCTAACTTTTGCTTTCTTTAAAAAATAAATGTTAATGCTTTATGTGTAACAATTTCTAATATATACAAAGCATTATTGATTGCACCCATGTTAACCTACACCTTCTTCCGGAACAGGATGTACTTTTATTATTCAGCACAAGCTATTAATTCAGATCCTGGGAACTTGCCAGTTGTCCCAACAATACCTGTGTGTCACCACAGAGCTTATTGAAAACCCCAGTGTCCTTTTAAAAGGCTGATCAATCATTCAGGAAATGTAGAAGTATAAGCATGAGTCAGCCGTGCTGGCCTTGTGCTGTTACAGAGTAATTGCTCTCAATTTTTCCCCCTTATTTCTAGTGTGCCACCTGGGCTTGAAGGTGTGAAAGAACAAGATCTCTGCAACAAGATAATGGCTAAAATATTAGAAAATTATAATACCCTGTTTGAAGTAGAATGTATGGAAAATGATAACCAGAGGTGTGAAAACCTGGCAAGGCTAATCATAGTAAAAGTAAGTCAACTTTGATGTTTAATTTTTAGTATTGCTAATTTTGAATGGTAATCATTCTGTCATAAAAAATTCCTTATGAATACCTTCAGATATTTATTCCTGTGTTTGTCGAGTCCTTTTTATGAAATCTGTTTTTTGTGTTGTTTGTGAAACTGATATATATTCTTCCAAGACTGAAGAATAATTGTGGTTTGATGTTTCCTTGCTGCTGTAAGATATCTCAAAAGCACTTATGTGAGCCCAGTGCTGTGGTCAGTTGTGAACACCACATTTTTATGGAAGCCTGGTTTTACAGCAGGGATACGTGCTTAAGTCTGTGTCCACCAGTGTTAGCTTACTGAGTAAGCTGCAAATTCCTGAAGACAGTATTATTCTGTCTTTTTGTCTCTCTTGTGCCTGGCACACTTCCAAGTTCAACTTCAGATTGAAAGTCCCATATATATGATCCTTGGTAACTCTCACCAGTACCGAGAGTAGTTTTAAAACTGATAAAGGAATCTTGACAATAGTCTCTAAATGTTTTTACATGCTGGCTGATAATGTATAATGTATCTGTCTCATGTTAGGTAAATGCCTGTAAGTCTCTACAGATTTACTATTGAGGGTCAGAGGATGATCATCCAAGCCAAGTGCTTTAGGTAGCGACTAGAGGGAGGGCATCTTATTCCTTTCTCATTCATATTGAGGTAAATCTTGATGGAACTGATAGGGGAGGTTCCTCAGGAGGTGTCCTGAGACTTCCCACATTACAGACCACAGTATACTCTTGTTGATTCATATGGCCCTCGGTGGTAAAATTGGAGGCACTTGGTTTGGGCACTGAAGGGGTATTTTCATCTCTTCTTCCAGTTGAGGCGTGACTTTGAAGAAGAAATGAAAAAACAAGGGCTATCATGTGGCACTCAACCAAAACAGCTAAAAGAAGGCCAAAGTGAGCTTTTCTTAACGAGGGCTTGTGTGTGAATACAACAGACTCCCTGTAAGAAATGGAGGCCATATGAGAGGAATGCATTTGATGGGAATCTTGCCAACCTGATAAAGAGAACTTTAAACTGAAATTTGTGGGAAGGGAAGAACAGTGCCCAGATACAAGGAGCTGCTTTGGAGAATATCAAGTGTAGTCTAAGATGAAAGTAACATGGTAGCTGAGAAAATATCAGGGATTCACAAGAGAGTATTAAAAAAAAAAAAAGTGTATCAATTTTGCTATGAAAAATAATTTTAAATAGAAAAAATATACCTAAATATGTTTCTTCTAATTTCAATAATGCTTTCTAGAGGGTCTCTTTTTCAAATATTAAAAAAATGATTGACTTTGTTTCAGCTATATCTCTGATAGACACTTTTTAACACACATATGTTTTAACTATGGCTGATAATATAGTAAACCTAAAATAGAATAAAAATAGTATGATTTTGTAGGCAAGACAAACTTGCTGAGATACCAATAATCACTAGAATATGCCAACAGGAGCTTAAATGTTGTGTAAATAAAATAACACCTGTTGAGATCTTTGGCAGAGTGCCCTGTTTGGAAATCCTTGAGTTGCTAGGTTTAAATATGAGCATACAAGAAAGATAAACTAATAATACTGAATGAATCAAATATAGATATCTTAGGTGCTTGAATATGACTGCTACTCTCCTAATGCAAGTTTCACATCTGGCCTAGAAGCAGATAAATGTCCTCATTGGAAACTTGATGTCTATATGTTGAAACATCATTCTGTTAAACCAGAATATTTAATGTGTTTTTTTGCTGAACTTGCTAATAGTCTTGTCTTTCACATGGTAAATAAAGCATCAAGGGAGCGTGGTTTTCTTGACTTTATAGCCAATAAATATGTAGTGAAAGTTATGAAAACTAGTTTAATGGGATGGACCAGGGCCATTTTAAGATCCATAACAATGAAGAATACACTAACTATGGTTAGATATGTATACCTGGACATTGTTTAGAAAGCAGATTTTTCTAAAATTCCTAAGATCATAGAAACATTGGGAATAAACCAAAAGGAAGCTGGATTGAAGAGGGATTGGGAGGTTCAAAGTGGTATCATTAACATACTGGAAAATGGAAGAGCAACGAGGAAAAACAAGGTTTCATTCTCATGAGCTCAGTTTCTGGAAGGATGTAGCCAAAAAGAGGAAACGGGCACAGAACAAGTGATAAATACTCTGAAGTGAATGAGACATGAAACATCTGAGCTGAGAATAAACTGAGGCTCCTGAAAAGTACTGAGACAGAGAAAAGGGTTTTTAAGGAGGCAAAGTACTAAACATACCCACTGACACACCTCTGTGCCCCAGGGTAGGACACAAAAGAGTTAGATGATGTTCTCATGTCTCTTGTGGGCTAAATGAAAATTGGGGCCCAGACACATGTAAATTTGGATTCATTTGGACCTGGATGAAGAACTTTTTCTGAGTGTTGGAATCTAGATTGCTGTTTTGTTCAGGGGTGTTCTCTATAATTGTTTGTGTAAATTCTCAGTATTTTTTTTTTTAACTCTCAGTATTTTAACAGCACATACTTACCCCTTTTGAGAGTGAAATAAAGCTGGAAGAATAGGTCAGACACTGGATGGCTGGATATGTAGACCAAGAAAATGTGTGTGTGTGTGTGTGTGTGTACGGCCCTTCCCCTATTTTCCTTGCTTAACAAGAAAAAAATTCGCCTGCTTTATTTGAGCCTGCAGCAGTGTGCTGAGGTCAGACAGGCCCCTCCCTCAGCCCCAACAGTTGGATAAATCATAAATGGTCCATAATACTCTCGTCTTTAGTCAGTGATTGACTAAATGGTGTCAACTGTGACACAGTTCAGGCCTAAGAGATGAAAGGGAAAGTGTGCTGGGGGCAGATGGCTTCTAGGAAGTATTTTCATCCCTGATTTCAGAAAAGAGAATGATTTGAGAGATCAGAGTTGTGGTTGCCTCTGGGTGGAGTTATCCTGCTTTCAGATGTTCTCATGGGAAGGCTGAATGCAGGGTGCTGCTGCCACCGCCTTTTGCCCCTGATGAACGTACTGCTGATTCACTGAGGTTGGCAGCTAAAAGAGAAAAAAGCCTCGGTTCCTCCTCATTGCTCACCTGCTGAGCCAACCCTCAATACACATACCTCTGAACTTTCAGTTACACGAGGGAAGTAAATGCCCATATAAGATGAACTACTTTTAGTTTAGCTGTCTGTCTCTTGCAACAAAAACATCATGTCTCATGGCATCAGCACAGCTGGAAAGTCCTAGGTTTAGTTTCATAGCCAAAAGGAGACCAAAATTAGTTATTAATAGTTCAATTAAAAGCCATACATGAATTTTACCTAACGTCTAACACAGTACGAGATGTCAGTATGACATGATTGCCAACATTTAAAAAACAAAAACCCACAGACTGATTTCCTGTGTGTACCAATAGTACTTAGAATAAACAGTGTAGGTATCCTTGAGCTTGGTATAGGTCAGGCAGTATCTGTAGTATTAATTGTATTTTGAATACTGCATTCACACTGTCCTGACAATCCCCACTGGCCATCATTTATCTTCACTAAAATATGTATTTGCCATGGTAACTATCGTTTACTTTACTCATCGTCCTACTGATGACTTCGAAATCATAACTAGCCCCAACCTATCAGAAGAACAGTAGAGCCATATTTCTCACTACCCGTAACACACCATACGGTGCCTGAAATTTCTCACACCCACAACATCATCTCTGCAACTTTGTCTGCATTCTGCGCTCTGCAGCCTGAGTTTCTCAGCCTGTAGCCTGCTGAGCTGGAAACCTTAGGTTGCACTTAATTGTTTTCCTTTACCATTCCCGCAGGGACTAACATTCTGCCTTAGACATTTCCCTTGAACTGGGTGACTTGTGTCCACCCCCTACCACTGTTTTAGATTAGGCCCTTTTCTTTTGGTTTTTTTGTTAGTCACTCAGTTGTGTCCGACTCTCTGCGATGCATGGACTATAGCACACCAGACTCCTCTGTTCGTGGGATTTTCCAGGCAAGAATACTGGAGTGGGTTGCCATTTCCTCCTGCAGGAGATCTTCCGGGCCCAAGGATTGAACCCAGGTCTCCTGCATTGCAGGCAGGCTCTTCACTCTCTGAGCCACCAGGGAAGCCCCTTGTTACTGCCCCACAATTTCAAACTGTTCTGCCACCACTTCTAGACTCACCCTATCCCCATCTTCTTTCTACCAGTGATAGAATGATGTTCCCTCAAAACAAATCTTGCTATATCATACTCTTGACTTACGTAAATAAACCCTTTGCCATTATTGTTTTGCCTTCCCCCACTTTTGCTGACAATAGACCATCAAGATTTCTTTACATGGAATTTAGACCCTTTATACTTTGTCCCCACGCCAGACTTTCCCTATTAAATGCTTGAATGAATTTTGAATTTTACTTGTCTTCTTCCTATTTCTCTGACCTCTCTTCCATCTCCTTTGAGAATTCTTCCTTCTCTTAGTCAGAATTAAACATTATTTCCTAAGTTCACTCTTAGGTCTTCAACCTAGAGCACTCCCTGGCACACCATACATCTACATCTACCTATCTAGTGCTTACCTGTACCTGCATGCCCCGTGGATTATCTCATCATTTTCCTTGCCTTTGAAGGTTTGAATACTCCATCTGATAGGCATAATGAATGGCCCATCCATCCACATAATCACTCCAGGTTGATGTCCATCAGTCACTAAAACCTGTTTATTCTATTGCTTAAGTATCTCATAAATCTCTCCCACCCTCACTGGTGCTTCCTTATTGCCTCTCATCCAGCCAGGAGAATTCTACACCTGGCCCATTAGCACATTCACCTCGTGACCCAGATTGAGTCAGAAAACTCAGGGCAGGCCTCCAAAATCTGTATTTTATTAAGACTTCCTTGACAATTTTAATACTCAGCCAGATTTGGGAACTGATTCATTCTCAGGACTCTGCTGCAATAGCCTTCTTGCTGGTTTTCCTGACTCTACTCTGCCCCTTGACACGGTCTTCCCTCTTCTGCTGCCTAAGGCACTTCCTGTCATGCAAATATGACCATATTGCTTCCCATATCAAAATTCTTCAGTGGATGCTCTTCACCTATCCTTATACTATACTTCTCAATCTTAGTATAACAAACAAAACTTTCCTTGGTTTGAAGCCCCCCTACCTCTCCCCACTGTTTCCCCACCACTCTCACTCATATATTTGATGTGCCAACAGTCATTGGTAGATCAAAGTATAGAAACCATGTCATTTCAGGCCTTGGGCTTGTGAAACTGGTGGGCACAGTGCCTGACATTGAAAATTCCTTGATCTATGACTGGACTCATTATATTACTGAAAATAATGTCTATGATCATAATTTCTACATAATATGAAAGTAATAACAATAAGTGTCTTCAAATCTGAATGAATCTGGGCAACATGACAGTTCACTGAATACTTCATTCCTTCCATATCTTGGAAAAGATCTCAGATACTTCTTAAGTCTTTAACTGTTCTGGAAGGAGCACTGACATTAGGTTAAGAAAGCTTATATCTGTATCCTGGCTACTTAGCAGTGTGACTGGGTGAATTATAGTATCTCTGTACCTCTTCCCTCTATATAAAATGGTGAAAGTCTTGCAGATTTGCTGTGTAATTTAAACTGTTAATGCTTGTGAAAGTATTTTCAAAGCCAGTTAGGTATAATAGGAATGAAAAGTATTGCCCTTTTTTATTTTTGGCTGGAATCAGGCGGTGGCTTGGGTGAAGTATTACAGACAGGGTGAAGTATTACAGATGAAGCCATTGGCTTATTTTGAAATGATTTGTGCAGAGATAATTCAGTAAATATATTGATAAGTTTAGGATACAGAGGTAAGTAAGAATTATAGTTCTGGAATCACATTGACTTAGAACTTACAGTTGGTGTGACTCTGGGAAAATTATTTAATCTCTCCTTCAGCATTGGTTTCCTCATCTGTAAAATATGGAAAATATTTGTAACTAATTTAGCTGTTGTTTGCTATGATTAAAATAGATAATGATGGCAAGGTTTTAATAAATTTTAGCTTTAAAATAAATAATTAGAGTCACATCACCTTACTACCCTTTACATTAAAGGAATCAGGCTTGATCATAGAAGGAAATGGCCAAAAGCAGAAAAATAAAGTTACCAATCAGATGTGTTACTCATGACAGAGCACTTGCTACTTCTAGACATTTCTTGCTCTTCAGTATCTCTAGTTGTCTCTGTATGGTTAAATTAGTCTTTGGGAAGCAAGTATCTGCTTGCATCCTCAGTGGACAGTTCAGTTCAGTTCAGTCACTCAGTTGTGTCAGACTCTTTGCGTGTTGGGGTCCTTTAATGGACCGGAACCTTGTGGTACGGAGTCGACGATAAGAAAGTGAAAGAGAGAGAGAGAGAGAAAGAGACAAAAAAGACCCGGGGACCTAAGCTCTGGTGGAGCAAAGGTGCTTTAATGATTTTCCTATGAGTATATATAGGCTGTGGTACAAGAAACTTCTTTCGGGAATGATAGAGATCAGAAAACCAAACGTACAGCAACCATTACCAAGGGAACAAGGGGTAATGTTAGCCACAAGGTCAGGACACAATCCATATCTCAAGAAAGGGGAACGAGACTAAGCAGTTTTGTCCTAAAGAGAATGTTTACTAAAGGAGACCCAAGCCTGCCTCACACAATGACCTCAGTCCCTGGGAGCAGCATGCTGTTCCGCTTGAAGAGAGACAAAGGACTCATGAGAGACAGCACGTAGGAATCCTCCCATCAAACATTCCCTGACATTTGTGACCCATGGACTACAACACTCCAGGCCTCCCCGTCCATCACCAACTCCCAGAGTTTACCCAAACTAACGTCCCTTGAGTCGGTGATGCCTTCCAACCATCTCGTCCTCTGTGGTCCCCATCTCCTCCTGCGCTCAATCTTCCCAGCACCAGGGTATTTTCCAAAGAGTCAGCTCTTCACATCAGGTGGCCAAAGTATTGGAGTTTCAGCTTCAATATCAATCCTTCCAGTGAACACTCAGGACTGGTCTCCTTTAGGAAAGACTGGTCAGATGCCCTTGCAGTCCAAGGGACTCTCAAGAGTCTTCTCCAACACCACAGTTCAAAAGCATCAATTCTTCAGTGCTCAGCTTTCTTTACAGTCCAACTCTCACATCCATACATGACCACTGGAAAAACGGTAGTCTTGACTAGACAGACCTTTGTTGGCAAAGTAATGTCTCTGCTTTTTAATATGCTGTGTAGGTTGGTCATAACTTTTCTTCCAAGGAGTAAGGGTCTTTTAATTTCATGGCTGCAGTCACCATTTACAGTGACTTTGGAGCCCAAAAAAATAAAGTCTGTCACTGTTTCCACTGTTTCCCCATCTATTTCCCATGAAGTGATGAGACCAGATGCCATGATCTTAGTTTTCTGAATGTTGAGGTTTTTTTTTTCTTTTTCACTCTCCCCTTTCACTTTCATCAGGAGTCCCTTTTGCTATTCTCCACTTTCTGTGATAAGGGTGGTGTCATCTGCACATCTGAGGTTATTGATATTTCTCCCAGCAATCCTGATTCCAGCTTGTGCTTCCTCCAGCCCAGCGTTTCTCATGATGTACTCTGCATACAAGTTAAATAAGCAGGGTGACAATATACAGCTTTGGCGTACTCCTTTTCCTATTTGGAACCAGTCTGTTGTTCCATGTCCAGTTGTAACTGTTGCTTCCTGACCTGCATACAGGTTTCTCAAGAGGCAGATCAGGTGGTCTGGTATTGCCATGTCTTTCAGAATTTTCCACAGTTTATTGTGATCCACACAGTCAAAGACTTTGGCATAGTCAATAAAGCAGAAATAGTTGTTTTTCTGGAACTCTTGCTTTTTCGATGATCCAGTGGATGTTGGCAATTTGATCTTTGGTTCCTCTACCTTTTCTAAATCCAGCTTGAACATCTGGAAGTTCATGGTTCACGTATTGCTGAAGCCTGGCTTGGAGAATTCTGAGCATTACTTTACTAATGTGTGAGATGAGTGCAGCTGTGCGCTAGTTTGCACATTCTTTGGCATTGACTTTCTTTGGGATTGGAATGAAAACTGACCTTTTCCAGTCCTGTGGCCACTACTGAGTTTTCCAAATTTGCTGGCATATTGAGTGCAGCACTTTCACAGCATCGTCTTTTAGGATTTGAAATAGCTCAACTAGAATTCCATCACCTCCACTAGCTTTGTTCATAGTGATGCTTCCTAAGGCCCACTTGATTTCACATTCCAGGATGTCTGGCTCTAGGTGAGTGATCTTAGTGTTTAAGGTATATGTCCAGATATGCTTTTTAAAAATGAATTATTTTGTAAACTATAAAACTATTTTAAGTGGAAGTTTCTTGGATGATTGGGTTATTAAGTGCCTATGTGAAAAACGACAAGGAATTTCAACAAGTTAGTGGGGAGAGGAAGCAAGGTGGGGAACAGAAGCCCTTCTAGGTAGAAGAGTATGCTTTAAGACTTGAAGTTTCATGTAGTGGTGACTGAACATTTCAGGCTGGACCATAGGAAGTAGCAGGAGAAAGCTAGGTACTAGTGTTAAATTAGGATAGAGTTCAGCTAAGTAGTTAAAACGTGTAGGAGTTGGAGAATGATGAAAGATTTTAAGAACAGGATGGACTTGATCTAAGCTGTACTTTAGATTTTTACTTTATCCCTTTGACATGAGTAGGAAGTTGATGTGACTCAGTAAAACATTTTTGTAACAGGCTGTCAGTGCAGTCGCCTAATATCTATTTTTGCTCAGCTGTCTCTGGTCAAAGCTACAAAACTGATCACGGCTTCTGCAACACTTTCATCAGCCTCAGCTCCAGACAGGCTTCCTCTATCAGGAAGTCAAAACAAAGATAAGGACAGAGGTTTACCTGCATGCTCCCTCCTTCAAGTCCCTTTTCCCTGTGATTCTCTGGAAGTGAACCTTGGGCCCTTCAGATTTGTTTTTCTTTTAATGGTTTGGCCATGTCCACCAGATCTAGTTACTTCAGTCAAAGGAATTTTGGATAGACCTCTTAGAACTGTGATATTTGGAAAAATCTGTAGTCCACTGGAGATCCACTGGAGATTGTATGTTGGCTGTTGGCCTTTTGGTCCACATTTTGTTGAATTTGATAAGTAGTATTCATGATCGGCTACCTATAGTTGTGGCCCTTTCGTATTCAAGGTGGAGCTTTCTTTTCTTCTTCATTATTTTTATTGTAGTTTCTAAAGAAGAGCCTAAGTGGAAGTGCCTTTTTTTTTTTTTTTTGGTCTGCTTTATTAGTCAATAAATGCCAAAGCCTTTGACTGTGTGGACCACAACAAACTGGAAAATTCTTAAAGAGATGGGAATACCAGACCACCTGACCTGCCTCTTGAGAAATCTGTATGCAGGTCAGGAAGCAACAGTTACAACTGGACATGGAACAACAGACTGGTTCCAAATAGGAAAAGGAGTACGCCAAAGCTGTATATTGTCACCCTGCTTATTTAACTTATATGCAGATTAAATCATGAGAAATGCTGGGCTGGAGGAAGCACAAGCTGGAATCAGGATTGCTGGGAGAAATATCAGTAACCTCAGATGTGCAGATGATACCACCCTTATCGCAGAAAGTGAAGAAGAACAAAAGAGACTCCTGATGAAAGTGAAAGAGGAGAGTGAAAAAGAAAAAAAAGCTTAACATTCAGAAACTAAGATCATGGAATCTGGTCCCATCACTTCATGGCAAATAGATGGGGAAACAGTGGAAACAGTAGCAGACTTTATCTTTTTGGGCTCCAAAAATCACTGCAGATGGTGACTGCAGCCATGAAATTGAAAGACCCTTACTCCTTGGAAGAAAAGTTATGACCAACCTAGACAGCATATTAAAAAGCAGAGACATTACTTTGCCAACAAAGGTCTGCCTAATCAAGGCTATGGTTTTGCCAGTGATCATGTATGGATGTGAGAGTTGGACTGTAAAGAAAGCTGAGCACAGAAGAATTGATGTTTTTGAACTATGGTGTTGGAGAAGACTCTTGAGAGTCCCTTGGACTACAAGGATCCAACCAGTCCATCCTAAAGGAGACCAGTCCTGGGTGTTCACTGGAAGGACTGATGTTGAAGTTGAAACTCCAGTACTTTGGCCACCTGATGCAAAGAACTGCCTCATTGGAAAATACCCTGATGCTGGGAAAGATTGAAGGCGGAAAGAGAAAGGGACCACAGAGGATGAGATGGTTGAATAGCATCACTGACTCAATGGACATGAGTTTGAGTACGCTCTGGGAGTTGGTGATGGACAGGGAAGCCTGGCGTGCTGCAGTCCATGGGGTCGCAAAGAGTCAGAGACAACTGAGGAACTGAACTGAACTGAACTGGAAGGTCAAAGCTATATTTCTGAATAACTGGGTTAAGAGGATCACATCTTTCAAGTAGGCGTCTAATAGCCATGGTTTATAAGGGCTTTCCTGGAGGCTCAGTGGTAAAGAACCTGCCTGCTAGTGCAGAAGACATGGGTTCAATCCCTGGCTTAATTTCTCTAGCTTGAGAATAATTTTGGAGTTCTCTCATAAGATGATTTAAATCCCAACTTGAATGAAACTTTTCCTTTATTGTCTTCAAGAATTAACGTAATCACCTAGACATTTATATACACAAAATTTGGTGACAAAAAATAAGATTGAAATAATGGACCATGAAATCTAAGCGGCATTCATGAAATAATCATCAGGTGCCTACCACGTGCAAAGCATTGTTCTAGGAATAGGGACTACATCAGTGAGTGAGAGGCAAAAGTCTCTGCCCTTATGAATCTTATATTTTAATGAGAATACAGTAAACAGCGGGCATGGAGAAGGCAATGGCACCCCACTACAGTTCTCTTGCCTGGGAAATCCCATGGACGGAGGAGCCTGGTATGCTGCAGTCCATGGACATGACTGAGCGACGTCACTTTCACTTTTCACTTTTATGCATTGGAGAAGGAAATGGCAATCCACTCCATTGTTCTTGCCCGGAGAATCCAAGGGACAGGAGCCTGGTGGGCTGCCATCTATGGGGTCGCACAGAGTCGGGCACAACCGATGTGACTTAGCAGCAGCAGCAAACAATGGGCAATACAAAAAATTAAGGGAATGTAGTTTTTCAGATTCTAATATGTCTGTAGGAAAAAAGCAAGGAAAGAAGGAGTAGTGCTGGTGCGGTAGGGGAGTGTCATTTGCGCGTTGAAACAGAATGGTCAAAATGTTTCATTGACAAGGGATGTTTGGGCAGAAACTTGAGGGAGGTGAAGGAGTAAACCATGAAGACCCTTGAGAGAAAAGTACCACCCGCAAGAAGAGCAGTACAGTGTTCCCGTACTATGTGCAGAGTAGAGTTGAGAAGGCTGTGGTTAGATTACAGTTAGCAAGGGAAAAGTGAAAAGCAATGAGGTCACATAGGCAACAAGGGACCGGATCATGTATGCTTTTACAGGTCATTACTAGGACTTTGATCTTTATTCTAACAGCGTTTTATTAGATAGTACTGAGCAGAAGAGTTCCCCGACAGGACTTATCTGTTCCAAGGATTACTCTACCTGCTCGGCCAAGAATAGACTCAGTAGACTGTTGAGGACAGGCAGGAGCAGGGAGATCCATTGGGAGTTTATCACAATAGACACATTAACTAACTATGGTGGCTTAGACCTGGGTAGTAGCAGTGAAGGTGGGGAGAGGAGCTGAAAGGTAAGTTAGGATATAAAAAAGCAGTACCATAGGAGGCCCTGGAGACTCCAATTAGGCTGAAGAATGTTTAAGATGAGAGTAGATAAGCAAGCTAGAAGAGTAGGGGATTGTGAACAGAGTGGGATGTTTGCATTAGTCATTTTGGAGGTGGAGTGATCTGGAGGGATGATAAGGTTTAAGTTGTGTTTATGAGAATGAGTGACTGACATGGAGGAAAGAGATGGTAGGGATGATGAAGCTGATAGTTTTTCACTGTATTTACCCAGGAGGGTGGCTGATACTGAAGTGGACAGGAAAGCTGTGACTTTGGTCTAGCTAGTATAGCCATATTATTTGTGTATTTTGTGCATATTTAAGTATATATATTTAACAGGGTTAATGTAGAGCCTCATATATATACATTCACAAAATAATATGATTAAAATGTTACTAAATATCTCTCTAGAAGTAGTTAGATAAATCTCATTCTATTCCAAATAAACATCTTGTGAAACTGTCTTTACTAGACAGCGTTGCTATTAGTATATCTTTGGGAATTTATTTTAAAATTGTCTTCAAATATATGTCATTCATGTGTCATATTTTTCTATGTACTATTAGACTGAGAAATCTTTGTACTTTAATGTTTATCTGCTTATAGATAATAGTCAGTAGTCCTTTCGAGCCACAGCAGATCACTAAGTTTGGGAGTAGTGATTAAATAACTTCTTTTGGTTTTAAAACTGAAATCTGGCTATAAAATATTACGCTCATTTTCCCTTGTGATTCATATGCAAGCTCTCAAAGCAGTTATTTAAAATGTCACGAGCAAAAGGAAAATCTTAGAACAGCCTTCCAAGATGATTAGTTCAAGGGACTTGCTCACTTATCAATATATGTTTTGGCAGTTTGACTACAAAGTTTATTCCTATAGAGTTATTTCTCATATAAACTCTCATATTTCTCAAATAAACATCACATAAACTTCCTAGTATATTTCCCATGTCTTTTCCATGCTCAAAAACATTTCATGTCTCCATTTTTCATTTAGAGCTATAATCTAAAATTAGCTTCAATACATGTTTGTTCACTTGTTTAAAAAATTTGCTCACCTTTTAAAAAAATTTAATGCCTACTCTGTGTAAAGATCAGGACTATGTGCTGGGCCTCTTCAGAAAATAAATAAGATATATCTCTGTCCCTAAGGAAATTTACAGTCTACAATACACAAATAAAATCAGTGCA
Organism: Cervus elaphus; assembly: GCF_910594005.1. NCBI lineage: Eukaryota > Metazoa > Chordata > Mammalia > Artiodactyla > Cervidae > Cervus > Cervus elaphus. The sequence continues at coordinate 36,510,417 of NC_057831.1, forward strand.
GGAACAAAGGGATGAAAAGAAGAAGGGGGACTTCATGGCAGACACTGTGCTAGGTTCTTCTGTGCATATGATCTCATTTACTTCTCAAAGTAATCCTGAAAAGTAAGTGATCTTAATCCTATTTTGCAGATAAGGAAATCTAAAGAGTAAATTATTCAATGTGAGTAGCAGTAAATGACAGCTGGAATTTGAATTCAAAGTACTGATCATAAGCAAAGTATAGAAATAATCAAAATTACAGTTTTTAATTGGAATATCACTACCATGAAAATTTATACATTATTCATTCTATACCTATTACAGCAATTTTTTGTCAGGGGAGGACTTAAATTCTGTTCTTCTGACTCCAGTTCTACATGTTTTTACTACTCCTAGCCTTTTCTATAGCCCTTCAAGAATACTCCAAATGGGTAGCAGTCAAGTCATAATAGGAAAAAAAAAGTTTTGGTTTTTATGTTGTCATTTGATATTTTGTGTTTAGCTGTGTTGTCTCTTTGTGTAAGTAGACTTACATAGTGAAGATGACCTGTAGGTTATAATTGTGAGCAGCAGGAAACTCAGAGGTAGCACTAAATTCATTTGCTCATTTCATCAAATCAAACCTTTCTTCCTTTCTTTGAATCGTGAGCTATGCCTTTTAGATTGGTTCCAAGTTTGAAGGTTAAAAAATATTCAATGATGGTTAATAAAAGCAGAGATAATAGAGCATGACAGAATGTTGTTTGCTTGCATGACTCAAATGAGCACTTTCCAGAAGTGGAAACTGATTAGATTTTCAATAAGCATAAAGTGTTAAGTAATAAAAGCAGTTTTAAAAGTTATTATTTAGCTTGGCATACTTTTATGGCTACAGTTTTTAGATCACAGTCACACATTTACAATTCAGATTACTATGAATTTCTTCTCTCCAGACATTTTGTTTAATGGAACTCTTACAGAGAAACATTAGAAGGTCATGTCTGCTCAGGAATCATTGGAATAGATTAGATATATATGTGCCAGGTGTTAAATTCCTTCTTTCCTATTATGAGGAATGTTTAACAGAAGATAGACTAAGTTGCTTTTGCTTATGAAAACATTATTATACTGGGTAATCTTTAAACTACTTACAGTGAGACAGCAGTACTTTGGCACGGACACCTCAGAAGTTGCCTACTTTAAATCACTATATTGTGTGTATTTGGCAAATAGAGGCACTCAATAAATAGCAAGAGAGTATTTGAAGATTTTCAAAGATTACTTGTATTTGCTTTAGAACTGAATTTCTCATTTTCTTCACTTGGCTTCCTAGGGATAGAAGCTATTCTTCTGTGGACCAGAAGTGCTTAGAAAGTAATATCCCTCTAGGAGCAACCCTTTACCATGACTGAGAAATATGGGGGTATAAATTCCCAACTATTTACTCCTTGATTGGAATTATTCTGGGATGTGTATTTTATAGAATGTTCTAGAGCTTCTCCCCAGGTTGCAGCTACAGAACCACTGAAAAAGCGCTAGTAGCTTAATAATTGCACCCCTTGTTGACTCTATTCTTCCTCGATTATTGTCCCATTCCCCTGCTGGACTACCCACAGCAACTACCTGCTCTCAATACTTCTTGCAGAGTCTGCCTTTGCTTGGGTGAGTGGAGGTCCAACTAAGACATCTCAAATTCTCCTCCTTGTATGAAATCCCCTCTCATTCTCCAGGTACATTTAATCCCCATCTCCTCTGTTGTCTTAGGGTACCCTCTCTCTCCTTCTGTGAGAACACATCTTACATTCTGCCTGGAACAGTTAGTTTTTTTTCTCTTATATTGCATTGTAGCTTAAGAAAATAGCTCATATTTATCTGTACATTGGGTTTTCTCTAAAAGTTGTGGAGTAACTCATATATTCCTGTGTCTTCCAGAGCCCTTATTCTAGTCCCTTATATTTAATCAGCAATATCCATTGAATTGTACCATCTATGTATAAGTAAAAGCTGACTCAAATTTATTTCGGGAAAGTCACAGATAGACAACATAATCTGGAAAACAGTACATGAACAAAATGAGAAGTTCATCAGAGATAGAAGTTATAAAATAGAAGAACCACATTGAAATTCTGGAGCTGAAGGATACAAGAAATGAAGTTTTAAAAAAATGCAATAGAGAGCAACTGCAGACTCAGTCAAGTGGAAGAAAGAATCATCTAACTCATACATAGGTTATTTGAAATGATCCAATCAAAAGGGAAAAAATAATGAAAGCCTGTAGAATTTTATGACATCAACTGAATCATATTTGCATTATGGGAGTCCTAGAAGAAGAGAGAGAAAGGTGCAGAAAGCATTTAAAAGCAGTGCTAAGGGGAAGGTTCATAGCATTACAGGCTTACATCAAGAAACAAGAAAAAAGCCAAATAAATAACCTAACTCTACACCTAAAGCAATTAGAGAAGGAAGAAATGAAGAACCCCAGGGTTAGCAGAAGGAAAGAAATCTTAAAAATCAGGGCAGAAATAAATGCAAAAGAAACTAAAGAGACCATAGCAAAAATCAACAAAGCTAAAAGCTGGTTTTTTGAAAAAATAAACAAAATTGACAAACCATTAGCAAGACTCATTAAGAAACAAAGAGAGAAGAACCAAATTAACAAAATTAGAAATGAAAATGGAGAGATCACAACAGACAACACTGAAATACAAAGGATCATAAGAGACTACTACCAACCGCTCTATGCCAATAAAATGGACAACTTGGAAGAAATGGACAAATTCTTAGAAAAGTATAACTTTCCAAAACTGAACCAGGAAGAAATAGAAGATCTTAACAGACCCATCACAAGCAAGGAAATCGAAACTGTAATCAAAAATCTTCCAGCAAACAAAAGCCCAGGATCAGATGGCTTCACAGCTGAATTCTACCAAAAATTTAGAGAAGAGCTAACACCTATCTTACTCAAACTCTTCCAGAAAATTGCAGAAGAAGGTAAACTTCCAAACTCATTCGATGAGGCCACCATCACCCTAATTCCAAAACCAGACAAAGATGCCACAAAAAAGAAAACTACAGGCCAATATCACTGATGAACATAGATGCAAAAATCCTTAACAAAATTCTAGCAAACAGAATCCAACAACATATTAAAAAAATCATACACCATGACCAAGTGGGCTTTATCCCAGGAATGCAAGGATTCTTTAATATCTGCAAATCAATCAATGTAATACACCACATTAACAAATTGAAAGATAAAAACCATATGATTATCTCAATAGATGCAGAGAAAGCCTTTGACAAAATTCAACACTCATTTATGATTAAAACTCTCCAGAAAGCAGGAATAGAAGGAACATACCTCAACATAATAAAAGCTATATATGACAAACCCACAGAAAGCATCACCCTCGATGGTGAAAAATTGAAAGCATTTCCCCTGAAATCAGGAACAAGACAAGGGTGCCCACTCACCACTACTATTCAACATAGTGTTGGAAGTTTTGGAGCAGAAAAAGAAGTAAAAGGAATCCAGTTAGGAAAAGAAGAAGTGAAACTCTCGCTGTTTGCAGATGACATGATCCTCTACATAGAAAACCCTAAAGACTCTTCCAGAAAATTACCAGAGCTAATCAATGAATATAGTAAAGTTGCAGGATATAAAATTAACACACAGAAATCCCTTGCATTCCTATATACTAACAATGAAAAAACAGAAAGAGAAATTAAGGAAACAATACCATTCACCATTGCAACAAAAAGAATAAAATACTTAGGAATAATTCTACCTAAAGAAACAAAAGACCTATACATAGAAAACTATAAAACACTGATGAAAGAAATCAAAGAGGACACAAACAGATGGAGAAACATACCGTGTTCATGGATTAGAAGAATCAATATTGTCAAAATGGCTATTCTACCCAAAGCAATCTATAGATTCAATGCAATCCCTATCAAGCTACCAACGGTATTTTTCACAGAACTAGAACAAAGAATTTCACAATTTGTATGGAAATACAAAAAACCTCGAATAGCCAAAGTAATCTTGAGAAAGAAGAATGGAACTGGAGGAATCAACCTGCCTGACTTCAGACTCTACTACAAAGCCACAGTCATCAAGACAGTATGGTACTGGCACAAAGACAGAAATATAGATCAATGGAACAGAATAGAAAGCCCAGAGATAAATCCACGAACCTATGGACACCTTATCTTTGACAAAGGAGGCAAGGATATACAATGGAAAAAAGACAACCTCTTTAACAAGTGGTGCTGGGAAAACTGGTCAACCACTTGTAAAAGAATGAAACTAGAACACTTTCTAACACCATACACAAAAATAAACTCAAAATGGATTAAAGATCTAAATGTAAGACCAGAAACTATAAAACTCCTAGAGGAGAACATAGGCAAAACACTCTCCAACATGAATCACAGCAGGATCCTCTATGACCCACCTCCCAGAATATTGGAAATAAAAGCAAAACTAAACAAATGGGACCTAATGAAACTTAAAAGCTTTTGCACAAAGAAGGAAACTATAAGCAAGGTGAAAAGACAGCCCTCAGATTGGGAGAAAATAATAGCAAATGAAGAAACAGACAAAGGATTAATCTCAAAAATATACAAGCAACTCCTGAAGCTCAATTCCAGAAAAATAAATGACCCAATCAAAAAATGGGCCAAAGAACTAAACAAACATTTCTCCAAAGAAGACATACAGATGGCTAACAAACACATGAAAAGATGCTCAACATCACTCATTATTAGAGAAATGCAAATCAAAACCACAATGAGGTACCATTACACGCCAGTCAGGATGGCTGCTATCCAAAAGTCTACAAGCAATAAGTGCTGGAGAGGGTGTGGAGAAAACGGAACCCTCTTACACTGTTGGTGGGAATGCAAACTAGTACAGCCACTATGGAAAACAGTGTGGAGATTCCTTAAAAAACTGGAAATAGAACTGCCATATGACCCAGCAGTCCCACTTCTGGGCATACACACTGAGGAAACCAGATCTGAAAGAGACACATGCACCCCAATGTTCATCGCAGCACTGTTTATAATAGCCAGGACATAGAAGCAACCTAGATGCCTATCAGCAGATGAATGGATAAGGAAGCTGTGGTACATATACACCATGGAATATTATCCAGCCGTTAAAAAGAATTCATTTGAATCAGTCCTAATGAGATGGATGAAACTGGAGCCCCTTATACAGAGTGAAGTAAGCCAGAAAGATAAAGAACATTACAGCATACTAACACATATATATGGAATTTAGAAAGATGGTAATGATAACCCTATATGCAAAACAGAAAAAGAGACACAGAAGTACAGAACAGACTTTTGAACTCTGTGGGAGAAGGTGAGGGTGGGATATTTCAAAAGAACAGCATGTATATTATCTATGGTGAAACAGATCACCAGCCCAGGTGGGATGCATGAGACAAGTGCTCGGGCCTGGTGCACTGGGAAGACCCAGAGGAATCAGGTGGAGAGGAAGGTGGGAGGGGGGATCGGGATGGGGAATGCGTGTAACTCTATGGCTGATTCATATCAATGTATGACAAAACCCACTGAAATGTTGTGAAGTAATTAGCCTCCAACTAATAAAAAAAACAAAAACAAACAAAAAAATAAATAAATAAAAAGTAATGACTGAAAACTCCCCAAATCTAATGTGGGAAATGGACATCCAGATTTATGAATGGTCTTAAATACGAGCAAACCAAAGAACACTACACCAAGACACATAATCAAATTGTCAAAATTCAAAGACAAAGACAAAATTTTGAAAGTAAGAAGAGGAAAATAACTTACCATATATAAGTGCCACACTCCCACCTCTCAGTAAGACTGAGTGGATTTCTCAACAGAAACCTTGTAGGCCAGGAGAGAGTGGAATGACATATTTCAAAATGCCAAAGGGGAAAAAAAAGTAAAAGAAAAGGAAATCTATGAATCAAGAACATTTTACCTGAAAAAATTATTTTTTGAAGAATAAAGGAGAGAAAAATAAACTGAGAGACAAAACAAAACACAAAGTAGGCAAGAAATCAAAAATGAAGGGAGTTTGTCACCACTACCCCTGCTTTGCAAAAAAAATGCTTAAGGGAGTTCTTCAAATCAAAATAAAAGATATGGTAAACTGCAAGACAGAAATGTATGAATGCATAGATCTTACTAGTAAAGGAAAAATAGACATAAACACAGAATAATGTTACACTTGTAATAGTAATATGTAAATTAATTTTCACCCTAATATAAAAGTAAAAAATAAATTGTTAATGGATACACAGTTTTAAAAGAAGCAAATTCTGACTACAGAAACACACAGTGTTTGGGTTGGTTAAAAAAAAAGTGTAGTTTGTGATGGAAGTTGTTATCAACTTCAGTGATTATAACTGCAAAATATTTTATACTCAAGGTAACCACAAAGAAAAAAACTTATAATCAATATACAAAAGATAAAGAGAAGAGATCCAAAGCAATTCACTTCCCAAAATTATCAAAGAACAAAAAGAGCAAGAGAGGAATATGGGAACAAAAAATGCAAACCAAACAAGACAATGAAAAAAAATAGCAATATTAAGTCTTCACCTATCAATACTTTAAATGTAAATAGATTGAACTCTCCAATTAAAAAGGCATAGTATGGCAAATAGGTTAAAAAACAAAATCCAGCTATATGCTGTGTAAAAGGATTCACATTGGATATAAGGACACACAGAGGCAGAAAATGAAGGGGTAGAAAAATGTAGTCCATGAAAATGGTGACAAGAAAATGGTCCAAGAAAGTAAGTATGGCTGTGCTTATATCAGGAAAAAAAAAGTAAACAAGTCAAAAACTATCTTTAAGACAAAGAACATTATAATGATAAAATGGTCAATCCAATGGGAAGATTTAACAGTTATATATATACCCAACATCAGAGAACTTAAATATATCAAGCAAATATTTACACATGTGAAGGAGAAAAGTGACAACAGCACAATAGTTTTCAGTAGCGGATAGAACATCCAGACAGAAAATTAATGAGCAGCTACCTGGGAGAACACTATATACCAAATGGGCCTAATAGGCTTATTCAGGACTTTCAACCCAACAACAAAAGAGTACACATTCTTAACTGCACACACAACATTCCCCAGAATAGATCACATCTTAGGTCACAAAGCAATCTTAACAAGTCAAGATTGAAACCATCTCAAGTATCTTTTTTGACTTCAGTTGAATGAAACTAGAAATCAGTAGCAGTAAGAAAATGGGAAAATTCACAAATGCATGGAAACTAGTATGTGTAAACTAAACAACTTATTCTTGAAGATCCATTGAGCCAAAAAGAAAATAGAGAAGCTTAGAAGGCATCTCAAAGAGAAACAAACAAACAAAAAAAACACAGCATACCAAGAATATGGAATACTACAAAACCAATATTAAGAGAAAAGTTTATAGTGATAAATGCCTGCATTACAAAAGAAACAAGAATATCTCAAACAACCTAACTTTACAGCTCAAGGAACAAGAAAAAGAAGAACACATTAAGCCCAAAGTTAACAGAAGGAAAAGAAGTAATAAAGATTAGAACAGAAATAAATCAAGCACAAAACAGAAAAAAAAAATTTTTTATCACTGTAAGTTAGTTTTTTGAGATTTTTTCTTTTTTAAAAAATTTATTTAGTTTTAATTGAAGGATAATTGCTTATAGTATTGCACTGGTTTCTATCAAACATCAGCATAAATCAGCTGAGAAGTTTTTAAAATCAATAGGACCTTAACCAGATTTACTGAGAAAAATGAAAACTCAATATCAGAAGTAAAGATGAGACATTACAGTGGATGCCTTAAAAATAAATTGATTATAAGGATTATTTTGACCACCTGTGTGTCAAAAAATTGCATAAGCTGAAAGAAATGAATAAATTCCTAGAACCATACAGCCTACCAGAACTGAATCAAGAAGCAATTAAAAACCAGAACAGACACGTAAATAAGTAGATTGAATCAGTAATCAAATACCTTCCAGCAACAACAACAGAAAAAACAGGTACAGGAGAAGGTGCTCAGCATCACTAATCATCAGAGAAATGCAAATCAAAACTAAGATAAGTGGGATATAGACAAATATTGTATAATCTCACTTATATATGGAACCTAAAAAGATGAACTCATGAATGCAAGGAGTAGATCAGTGGTTGGCAGAAACTGGCAAAAGAGGGAGGGAATGGAGTAACTTCAAGGGGTGCAAAGTTTCAATTTTGTAAAGTAAGTTCTGGAAAGCTAATGTATAGCAGTATAACTGTTGTTTAAAATATGTATTGTATCCTTGAAATTTGCTAGGACTATACATCTGAAGTGTTCTTATCACACATACAAAAACGGAATAAATAATTATGTGAGGAACAGATATGTTAATTAGTTTGATTTAATGCTCATTTCACAATGAATATGTATTTCAGAGCATTAAATTGCCTACCTTTAAATACATGCAATTTTCATTTGTCAATTATACCTCATTAAAGCTGGAAAATAACGTAAGCAGAGATGACAACTAGACTTCCCATAGAACATTAACCTAGGCACCCTGCAGTGTAAGAGCAGGGCAGTCTGTTCACAGAGCTGCCATTGGGATAAATTAGCTTCAGCTGTTCTCAGTTCTTGAGTCTTTGCATTCCTGGTGTGACAAGAAATGAATGTCTAATTGATAGTTGGAAATATCTTGGAAGACATGCCCATTTGTTGGTCAGAGAGACACTTTGGAACATGGAGGCCAATAGGAAAATGATAGTTTCCTGAAATTCTTTCCCTAAAAAAGGGGAATGGATACCAGGTATGCCAAAACATCAGTTGTCTACTCTGGTGCTGTTGAGACAGAAAAGATTGAAACACTAATTATATTTTTAGAGTCTGGGATGGGATATGAGACACGTAACTAGCACAAGCAACAAGTGATCCAGGTTATATTGTTCATAGGAAGTAAATATGACAGGAAGATGGGTTGAAGGGCTTTGAATCGCAGGATAAGTGCAAATTTAATCTGTCATTGGAGGCAATGAAGACTTTTTAGGAAAGGAGTGACTCAGAGTCATAAATTATAAAAAATTAATGTGACATTAGTATGAAGGTAAATTGAAGGAGAAGTGATTTTGAAAGTTTATTTTTAAAAATCAGTCTGTTTGATCATTGAACTACCATTGATTTATTTTTTAAATTTTATTGAAGTACAGTTGACACACAATGCTGTTTTAATTTCTGCTATACAGCAAAATGATTTACATTATTTTCCATTATGCTTTATCACAAATTATTGAATATGGTTCCCTGTGCTATGCAATATGACCTTGTTGTTTATCCATCTTGTATGGATAAACACCCTACACTCCTTCCCCCTTGGCAACCACAAGTCTGTTCTCTTTATCTGTCAGTCTGTTTCTATTTCATAGATAAGTTCATTTGTGCCATATTTTAGATTTTACATGTAAGCAATATCATGCGGTAGTTTTCTCTTTCCAACTTATTTTGCTCAACATGGTAATCTCTAGGTCCGTCCACACTGCTGCTAATGATATTATTTCATATTTTTATAGCTGAGTAATATTCCACTGGGCTTTCCTGGTGGCTCAGTGCTAAAGAATCTGCCTGCCAATGCAGGAGATGTGGGTTCATTCTCTGGATCAGGAGGATCCCCTGGAGAAGGAAATAGCAACCCACTCCAGTATTCTTGCCTGGGAAAGCCCATGGACAGTGGAGCCTTGTGGGCTATAGTTCATGGGGTTGCAAAGAGTTGGTCTTGACTTAGTGACTGCTAAGTTGCTTCAGTTGTGTCCGACTCTGTGTGATCCCAAAGATGGCAGCCCACCAGACTCCGCCGTCCCTGGGATTCTCCAAGCAAGAACACTGGAGTGGGTTGCCATTTCCTTTTCCAATGCGTGAAAGTGAAGTCGCTCAGTCGTGTCCGACTCTTAGCGACCCCATGGACTGCAGCCTACCAGGCTCCTCCATCCATGGGATTTTCCAGGCAAGAGTACTGGAGTGGGGTGCCATTGCCTTCTCCAGACTTAGTGACTAAACACCAACAAATATTCCATTGTACATATAAATATATACATCTTCTTTATCCATTCATATGTCAGTGAACATTTAGGTCGTTACCATGTTTTGGCTATTATAAGTAGTGGTGCTATGGACATAGAGTTGTATGTATCTTTTTGAATTAACAGTTTTATTTGGATATATGCCTAGGAGTGGGATTGCTGGAATCTATGGCAACTCTATTTTAGTTTTTTGAGGAGCCTCCAAACTGTTTTCAATAATAGCTGCACCAACACACATTCCCACATTCCCCTTACAGTGTAGTAGGATTCCCTTTTCTCCACACCCCATCCAGCGTTTGTTATTTGTAGACTTTTTAATGATGGACATTCTGACCAGTGTGAGATTCTACCTCACTGTAGTTTTCATTTGCATTTCTCTAATAATTAGCAATATTGAGCATCTTTTCATGTGCCTGTTGGTCATCTGTATTTCTTCTTTGGAGACATGTCTATTTAGGTCTTCTGCCAATTTTTTTGATTGAGTTGTTTGGTTTTTTTGTTCTGTTGGTCTTCCCTAGTGACTCAGCAGTAAAGAATCTGCCTGCAATGCAAGAGAAGCAGGAGATGCACGTTGAGTCTCTAGGTTCGGAAGATCCCCGGAGGAGGGCATGGCAACCCACGCCAGTATACTTGCCAGGAAAATCTCATGGACAGAGAAGGCTGATGGGCTGCAGTCCATAGGGTGGCAAAGAGTTGGGCATGACTGAAATGTGTTGGAGCACACACAGAGCTGTATGAGCTGTTTGCATATTTTGAAAATTAACCACTTGTCAGTCGCATTAGTTGCAAATATCTACTCCCAGGCCATAGGCTGTCTTTTTTTGTTGTTTATGATTTCTTTTGCTGTGCAAAAGCTTAAAAATTTGATTAGGTCCCACTTATTTTTGCTTTTATTTCTGTTGTCTTGGAATACTGACCATAGAAAATACTGATGCAGTTTATGTCCAATAATGTTTTGCCTGTCTTCTCTTTGGGGAGTTTTATGGTGTCATGCCTTATATTTAAGTCTTTAAGCCATTTTGAATGATTTTTATGTATTCTGTAAGGATGTGTTCTAACTTCATTAATTTGCATGTGACTAACTTTCCCAATACCACTTGTTGAAGAGACTGTCTTTTTCCTGTTGTATATTATTGTCTCCTTTGTCAAATTTCAGTTGACCGTAGCTGTGTGGGTTTACTTCTGGGCTCTCTATTCTGTTCTACTGACCCATATGTCTATATTTGTGCCAATACCATGCTATTTTGATTACTGTAGTTTTGTAGTATAATCTGAAGTCTGGGAGCATTATGACTCTTACTTTGTCATTTTTCCTCAGGATTGCTTTGGCAATTCTGAGTCTTTCATGATGCCATATAAATGTTAAGATTATTTGTTCTAGTTCTGTGAAAAATATCATGGGTAATTTAATAGGGATCACATTAAATCTATAGATTGCTTTGGGTAGCATGGCCATTTAAACAGTATTAATTCTTTCAGTTCAAGACCATGGGGCATCTTTCCATTTGTTTAAATTATCTTCAGTTTCCTTTATTGCTGTTTTGTAGTTCTCAGCATATAAGTCTTTTACCTTTTTGATGAGATTTATTCCTAAGAATTTTTCTGATGCACTGTTAAAAGATTTTCTAATTCAAAAGAATTTTGATGCAAAATTAAAAGAATTTTTGATGCAATTAAAATTGATGTTTATATTCCTTTTCTGATATTTCATTGTTAGTATAAAGAAATGCAGCTAATTTCTTTGTTAATCTTGTACCTGCTACTTTTCGGAATTCTTTATCAGTTCTAGTTGGTTTTGTATGGAGTCTTTATGTTATATATATGTAGTATTATATCATCTGCGTATCATGACAATTTTATCTCTTCCCTACCAATTTGAATACCTTTTATTTCTTCTTGTTTGATTGCCATGGCTAGGACTTACAGTACTGTGTTGAATAGAACTTAAAGAGAGTGAGCATCCTTGTCTTGTTCCAAATTTTAGTGGGAAGGCTTTCAGCTTTTCACCATTGAGTTTTATACTGACCATGAATTTGTCATAAATAGCTTTTATTTTGTTGAGGTATATTCCCTCTATACCTACTTTCCTAAGGATTTTTATCATGAATGAATATTGAATTTTATCAAATATTTTTTCTGCATCTATTGAGATGATCATATGGTTTTGTTGTTGATGGAGTGTATCACATTGATGGATTTGTGTATATTGAATGATCCTTGTGACTCTGGGATGAATCCAATTAAGAGCACTATGTATGATCTTTTTATGTGTTGTTAGATTCCATTTGCAATTTTTTTGACAATTTTTGCTTATATATTCATCAAAGAGATTGGCCTTTAATTTTCTTTTTTGGTGGTATCTTTGTTTGGTTTGGCATCAGGTTAATGATGTCTTCACAGAATGTCTGTGGGAGTGTTCCTTCCCCTTAAATATTTTGGAAGAGTTTGAGAAGGATCTGGTTTTTCTTTGTATTTTTGGTCAAATTTGCCTGCAAAGCTATGTGATCCTGGACTTTTTTTGTAAGGAGTTTTTAAGTTACAGATTCTGTTTCACTACCAGTGATTGGTCTGTTCAGGTTATCTATTTCTTCTTGATTCAGTTTTGGTATATTTCTAGAAACGTGTCCATTTTTTCTAAGTTATGTAATTTTTGGCATATAATTGTTGATAGTATTCTATTATGTTTGGGGGCATTGGTTGGTTGGTTGGTTGTATTTCTGTGGTAGCAGTTGTGATTTCTCCTCTTTTCATTTCTCATTTTATTCATTTGGGTCTTTGCTCTTTTCTTCTTGGTGAGCCTGGCCAGAGGTTTATCAATTTTGTTTGCTGTTTCTAAGAACCAACTCATGGTTGTATTGATTTTTTATTTTTCTGTTTTTTAAATCTCTATTCTATTAACATTTATTTCCTCTTGATCTTTATTATTTCCTTCCTTCTGCTGACTTTAAGTTTTCTTTGTTTTCTTTTTCTAATTGTTTTAGGTGGTGGATTGTGTTGGATTAGTTGTTTATTTGAGATTTTTCTTGTTTCTTGAAGGCCTGTATTGCTATGAACTTCCCTCTAAGAATTTATTTTGCTACATCCCATAGATTTTTTAGATGCTTATGTTTTCATTGTCATTTGCATCAAGATATTTTTTAATTTCTTCTTTCATGTCATCATTGATCCATTGGGTATTTTCATTTTTTTTGTAGTTTGCTATTAAGTGTCTATGTAATCATTTTTTCTCATTTCTTTTTCTGTGGTCAATTTCTAGTTTCATGCCATTGTGATCAGAAAAGATGCTTGAAATAATTTCTATACTCTTAAATTTGTTGAGACTTGTTTTGTGCCCTAATATGTGATCAATCCTAGATAATATACCGTGTGCACTTAAAAAAAGCCTGTCTTCTGCTTTTTTTGAATGTAATATCCTGAAAATATCAATTAAGTCTAATTTGAGCTACCATTTATTAAACACCTACTATGTTATAGGCAGTATTCTGTGAACTAGAGCTGTAGGTTTAATTAAAAAAAAAATCTCTGCCCTCATAGAGTTTGCCGCTTTAGTAAGGGGACACAAACAGTAAACAATTAAGGAGATTAATATGGTATTTGATGAAGTAGTCTGTGAAGAAAATTAAACCATGATGAGAACTTGAGATTAATGGTGTGTGAGAGGAGAGAAGGAAGGTGAAGTCACTATTTTCTATGGAGAATTGAGGGAGTTGAGTGGAGATCACAGTGATTTGGTGGAGGAAGTCATGTATATAGACATGAGGAAGAAGAGCATCCCAGGCAGAGAGACCAGCAAATAAAAAAGGCTTGAGTCTGGCCTTTGCTTGGTCACTTATGACAGCAGATTCAAATCCCTGTGCAAATCAGTGAAAAAGTTAAAACTTCTTCAAGTCAAGACTGTGAAGCAAGAAAACATGGTGGACTAACTTAACAAAGAAATGCACAGATATTGAGAATAGATCTGAAATCTCCAGCACAATATATGGACACACAAACCAATCTTAAATCATGAGGCACTGTGACAGAAATAAAGCAAGTTGTGAGTAACTGGGGAGAGCTGTTTTTGATGAGATTATTACAAAAAGCTTCTCTAGAAGAGGTAACAGAGCAAAAGGAAGAGAAAACTATAATGGATTGTAATGATACAATCACAAATCTAGATTCTAATGTTTAGAAGAAAGAAAGCATTAGTCACTCAGTAGTGTCTGACTCTTTGTGAACCCATGGACTATATCCCACCAGGCTCCTCTGTCCATGAGATTTTCCAGACAAGAATACTGGAGTCAGTTGCCATTTCATTCTCCAGGGGATCTTTCCCATCCAGGGATTGAACTTGGGTCTCCTGCATTGCAGCCAGATTCTTTACTGTGTCAGCCACCAGGGAAGTCCAGATTCTAATGTTAAGTGATGTTTCAATCTTTAATTTAACCATCCCTTGCTATATTCATTCTCATTCCTTTTCCTTTAATTAGAAATGACGCTGCCATTCTCTGTAAAGCAATTTTCAAGAGACTTAAAAGACAGTTAAGGTTGTACCTATAAATATTATAGTTGCAGTTTATAAAGTAATGAGTTCAAAATATATCTGAAACTTTATTACTTCTCATCTCCTCCATTTATATTTCCCTGGTCCAAGCCCAAGAACTACAGATTTCTTCCCAAACATTTATATAATGAAAATCTGTTAAATGCTATTTTAATTCAATTTGTTCCATTTATTTATGTGAAGATAACATCATACTGCTTTTGAGTTTTAATAAAACATCTTGTTCATTTGTTATAGTCAGTCAAATTAACATTCATTTAGCAGATACAGATGAATTAAAGAGGAGATGTTTATGGTATTGTAAGGAGTGGTCTGCAATCTGCCAGTAATATTTATTGCATTCTGGTTGTGTGCAAAGTAGCAGTGTTCTTTGTATCTCTTTCCTGAAGGAGGCCTTAGGCTTTGGCTGTTAAAACACCCACTTGTAATCATATCAGCATTGTTCTCTATCCTCTGATCTCCAAGTCACTAAATTCAACCAAATCACTTGTTGTGGTTTAACCCCAGCCTACCATCTGCAGCTCTCTGATGACTGCCTGTCATTATAGTAGCTTATTTGCCACCTGCCCTCACTCATCATCATATTATCCAAGTAATAAAAAAATGTATTATTATCTGATTCTCAATATCATGGAGATTCATCACATTTCTTTAGTGGTTGGAAATTAATACTAAAGGGAAGGGAAATGTATGAGTTGGCATTTTTCTCTTTGTTCATTCAAAAAATATATATAAAATATAAAGTCTATGGAGTAGCAAAGAGTCAAACACAACTGGGCAACTTTCACTTTCAATAAGAGTGTAACCAGGGAAGCCACTTTAAATGAGGTTGTTAAAGAAGGCATCTCTGAAGGGATGGCATACAAGCTGAAGACCGGCCATGCTAAAGAAATGGTGGAGAGGCATTCCAGGGAGAGGGAACATGAGGGGCAAATGCTTGAAGGCATGAAGGGTCTTGGAGTATTTGAAGGTTGAAAAAGAAGGCCGCTATGGCTGAGGCATAGTAAGGAAGGGGGCAAGTGGTGTGAGTGAGGTTAGAGAAGTATGGACGGGCTAGAACTTGCAGGACTATGTATATAACGTTAAAAAGTTTGGATTTTATTCCAGGAGTAATAAGACATTGCTTGTGGAGTGACCTCATTTGATTTATGTACGTAAAGCTTGTAGAAGGCAGGATGATTGAAGTAATTTAGGTGAACAATGATGGCTATGACTGAGGTGGCCATGTACATAGAAGCGAATTAATCCCAGTTTACTTTGGAGAGTGCTTACTGGACCTGATGGTAGGGTTGATGGTGGGAGGTATGGGAAAGGAAGGCATCCAGGTCAATACCTAAGACCTTGGCTTAAGTCACAGGGTACCATTTGATAATCTGGCAAAGACACTCAGGACTGACATAATATGTTTTTGCTGATAAATCAAAAGCTCAGGTTTGGACATACTAAATTTAGGTGCTTATTAGACAGCAAGATGGAGTTGCCAAGTAGACAGTTAGAAATAAGTAGCTTAGTAGAAATGTCAAAGATAGTAATACAAATTTAGAAGTCACTAGATATTGGTTGTATTAAAAGCAGTTAAAGTGTTCTGAGATCATTGTATCATTTGGGAAAAGACTTCTCTGCATCAACCCTTGAGTCACTCCAGTTTCATTCAGCTATTTATTCAACACTTATTTATTGAGCTCCGGCTATATGAGGCACTTTCAGTGGCATATAGTTTTAATAATAAGTAAGAAAGACCCTAAAAGGTGGCTCAGACAGTAAAGAATCTGCCTGCGATGTGGGAGACCCAAGTTTGATCCCTGGGTGGGGTAGATCCCCTGGAGAAGGAAATGGCAACCCACTCCAGTATTCTTGCCTGGAGAATCCCATGAACAGAGGAGCCTGGCAGGCTATACAGCCCATGGGGTCACAAAGAGTCAGACACGACCGAGCGACTGAAACACACACAAGAGAAAGATAAATTATTTGCTTTCACAGAATTTCTATTTAGTGGAAGAATGGCTCCGATGGTAAAGAATCTACCTGCAATGCAGGAGACCCTGGTTCAACTCCTGGGTTGGGACGATCGCCTGGAGAAGGAAATGGCAACCCACTCAAGTATTTTTGCCTGGAGAATTCCATGGACAGAGGAGCCTGGCAGGCTATAGTCCATGGGTCACAAAGAGTCAGACACAACTGACTAATACACACACACAAAACAAACCAATAAGTAGTAGATATGTAACTTTATTGTATAAAGGAGAAGCAGAATCCAAAGAGATCATGTGAAGTTAGTCAGTGAGTTAGGCAACTTTTTTCCCCTACCAGTGATGATGTGGCAGCTATTAGAAGTAGTCATCTGGGTCACATGTTGCTAAGAACCTGAGTAAGATGGAGACCAAACTGTGAATGTTTTCAGTACTTTCTGTGGAGTAGTGACCACTTAAAAAATAAAAACAAAAAAAATAGAACAACAACAACAAAACAGATTTGGGGGCATCAAAGCTAAAGAAGTAGAGATCATGAAAACAGCTATTTTGGAGGGATGGGTTATAAAGGAAAGAAAAAAACTTGGGACCACCACTAATGGAAGAAG
Organism: Cervus elaphus; assembly: GCF_910594005.1. Lineage (NCBI taxonomy): Eukaryota > Metazoa > Chordata > Mammalia > Artiodactyla > Cervidae > Cervus > Cervus elaphus. The sequence continues at coordinate 36,527,600 of NC_057831.1, forward strand.
TAAGATTAAGGAAGTGAGTTTTGTTTGATTATTTAGGATAATTACAGAGCCTGCCTGTGATTATGGGAATTGTCTAATAGGGAGTAGGAGGGTACAATTGGAAGAGTGATTTCCTTGAGAAGATGAGAGGAGATAGGATTGAGGGTGGCATTAAGGGACTGGTTGATTAGGACCAGAATCTTCTATTGTAACTGGAGGAATGGAGAGTGGCTTGTAAATTTTATGGGGAGTCGGGGGGAAGGGTGATGAGAACTTTCTCTGATGATTTTCTTTTTCCAGTGAAGCAAAAATGGAAGGAAAGGGGTTTGAGAAGAGAGGAGGAGACATGAAATATCTTGGAGAGTGGGAAACCTTACTAAAGAAATATAGCAGGATTGCTGTGAAGATTTCTGTTAATACATTTAACATGACAGTCAACCAATTCTATAATTTTTTTCCCAGCCACTTTCAGTTGCTCCCTTCTCAACACAGAGAAGGCATATCACTGGATTCTTCCTTTTATGAGATAAATGCAGTGATTAAAGACCAAAGGAAGGAAATGAAAGGCATTAGAAAAGGAATGAAAGGTCCTGAAGTATAAGCTGATTAAGGAGGGAATTAAAAACACGAGGAATGCATAAAGGATTGCAAAAAATTAGAGAGAGAGATTGTTCATTGATTTGGTTTACTCATTCACTACAACAATTGAGCTTCTGCTATGTGCCAGACTCTACTGGGTCCTGTGAATATGTTTGTAAGCGATAGGATATAGATCTTCTCACATTGTGCGTGATATAGGTCTGCTCATGGAGTAGGGTGAGATGGATACTGAGGAATTGAAACCACTCGGTATTACAGTCATACATTGCTGAGCGCAGTGAAGAAATGGAGAGCGTCAGCAGTGCGGAGAGCAGTTGTGACACAGATCACGTGTTCAGGGAGGCGACCTCCGCAGTGAACCCTGAACAGAGGCCTGGATGAAGCGCAGGCGCACACTGCGGGTATCTGCGATCAGTGGGCTCGGCTGAGGGAACAGCAACTGTGTTTATATTTTTTAATGTCATTAGTAGGTGAATGGTAAGGCCAACAAAGCCGTGACAAACAAGGTATTTTTTTCTTTCCCTATTGTGTTTTAAAGTGGTGTTTTCATGATACCAAAGTGACACAGCAGGTTTAAACAATTGATTGTTGCTCAGAGTCATTAGAATGGGCAGTCAGTTCAGTCAGAAGTCTCATTCAAGCAGTGGAAATGTTTAAAATAAATATAAATATACCCTGTGTAATACATTTGTGTCTAATTTGTCATTCCATCCTCCAGTGACCAGCATTGGAATGCCACACATAATAGGGCTCAGTTAATATTTGAGAGAATTTCCATGCACACATATAGTTTAATAGTTACAAACAAAAACATTCCCCCGTCAAACCTTTGCAAAGAAGTTCTTCTAAGGGGAGAGTTTAAACACAAACCTGAGGTTCCTTCCCTTTGCCTGAGAATTGGGGATTAGCTTTAAAAGCCTTGTTTTTTAAATGTAGATACTGTTTATGTACCATACAGTTCACTTGTTTACAGTATGCAGTTTCTTGAGTTTTAGCATGTTTACAAAGTTGTACAACCATTACCATTACCTAACTCCAGAACATTTTTGTCACTCCCAAGACCCTGACAGCCGCCAATCTACTTCCTGTTGCTGTTTGCCTGTTCTGCACATTTCGTATACGTGGAATCACGCAATATGTCTGTCGTTTTGTGTTTGCCTTCTTTCACTTGGCATGTTGTTTTCATGATATTATTAGCAGATATTAGTGCTTTATTCCATTTTATAGCTAGACAATATTGCATTGTGTGAATATCCCATTTTTTAAAAATCTGATCATCAGTTGATAAGACATGTGGGTTATATACATTTATGGACTGTTATGAATAATGCTACTGTGAGCACTCATGTAAAAAGTTTTGTGTGGACATATGGTTTTAATTCTCAGGTATATGCCTACAAGTATAAGTGGCTTTTTAAAAGCACGACTTTAAAAAGGCTTAGTCTTTAAACTGTGTCTCATAATATATTACCGAGTTTCCACACTATATCTGTTTTAAAGCAATAAACTAAGTTATTACCAGTTATTGATTTAAGGTACTAGTTGAATTACTTAATTTTTCTCTAGAAATCTGAGTAACGCTACCCTGCAGGGAATGTTGCCGGTGTTCTGTAGCTCACTGCCAATGCTTGGGTGCCCACACCTCTGCAGCATTCTGATGGTGCTCTGAGAATGCAACTCTGAAGAGGATATGGCTTACCTTTTAGTCAATAAATGCTGTTTCCTAGAAGAATCATGAAATCTTGAAATTTAAGACTAGATAGAATTCTCGGAACACATCTAATCAATCCCTTTGTTTTATAGATCTTTAAACTGAGGGAGAGATCCAGGAGGTTAAAATGCTTGCCTGGCTTCCTAGAGATGGTTAGTTTGAGAACTAGGATGAGAAGGCAGATCTCTTGACTCTGCATTTTGTGCTGTGACTACTAAACTTCACAATGACTCTGTTGTCTGAATTTGAAGTCATAAAACAAAAAATGAAAAAATTTATGTAGGTGGCATTTTCAGTTAAAAGTTTACTGAAAGCGCTTTCAGAGTCTTTTAGGGAAAAGCTGACTCTCAGCTTTATATTTATTAATTCACAGGGACAGGGAGGCAAAATAAGGGTGATACCATCACTTTTAAAGGGGATACCGTCTCTTCTAGTTTATGCATAAGGAAGAAAGAATTGTAGGCATTTATAAACCAAACAGACGTAAACAAAGGTCAGTTATTCCTATTAACTTCTCTTACCAGTCAGTCTTTTTTCTTCTCATCACATTCTAACATTTATGTACTAGTAGTTTAAAAAGAGGTATAAGGATTATACCTAATTATATTTTCCAAGTGTAGCCAAATTACACAACAGATTATGCAATTAATAACTTGGACCTTTTAAATATCATTCTGGTTATAGTTTATTCCTCTCACAGTGAGTCAGAAACGGGAATGGGTTGGTTCACTATTTCCAGTAAACAGCTTCTCACCAGCAGGTGTTGTGACTGATGGGAATGGGTAGGACAGGAAGGCACACTTATTTGGAGATCTCAGAAATGTACCCTTGATCCACACATAGGGCTGTGCGCGAGGCCACAGGCAGCTGAGTGTGTTGGCAGCACTGCAGTGACACCCCCCACACACACCCGCCTCTCCGGCTCCCAAGAGGCTCTGGTCTTCTCGGAGTCTGGGACTACTGCTCCCTACCACAGAGCAGAGAACAGGCGCCATGTACAGACCTGTGGCCCAGGCCCCACCCTCTGTGTGATTTTGGTCACATCACCTCAGGATCCACATCTCTCACTTGTAAAACTGGGGGAGGGTAGCTGAGCACTGGTTCTTTAAGAATTGTCTTGGCTTTAAAATGCTGTGATTCTCCAACCTACTCTTTTAAGATATTGAGTATATTGGATGATAAGTAGTATCTATAGATGATAAGAGCTCAGGCTTTAAAGTAATTCAAAACCATCTTTGAATCCTGTGTGACATGAGGCAATTTACTTAACTTCTGTACACTTTTATTGTGTAATGTTAATAGTTCAAAGGGGAATAATGATAATACAATACAATTATAGTACTTAACTCATAGACTGTTGAGGTGGAAATGGTATTATAAATGCAAAGTCTTTAGCACTGTGCCTGATATATCCTATAATTTAGTAATTATATATTAGTAGTGAGTAGTGTTATTATTTCCTTTAGGAATGTTTTATACTAATAATATACTATTTTCTTTAGAAACAAAATAATTCCAGCAAATTTTAGTAACATTACAAGGTATGTAGACTGTAGTTTTGTTTAAAAGATGATGATCTTAAAAAAGGATGATGATTAATTAACCATGAGATGAACTTGGAAAAAAAACTCATTATTTAGGTGATTGAATAGTAGGCATGATGGGAAAAGAAATGAGATGCTGAGGTAAAGGTTATGGAGCAAGTAAAAGAAATCTGACCTATTCTTAGCATTATTGTCAACTATCATCTTCCTGTTACATATTTTTGTTCTTTTTTAATCTAGAGATAGAATCATCTATGGAAAATTTACTAAACTTAATGGCTATTCAGAAGTGAATCCCTGTATTATTTTTTAAAACAACAAGATTATTCTTTTCATGTAATATGTAGAAATAAATAGTAAATCTATCCAACTCCAAGTAAGCTGCCACCCATAATCTCTGCTCTTATTTTTGCATGTACTATATTGGCATGAACCAAGGACTTAGAAGCTTAATTATTTTGTAAACAGATACTCCGATATTTTTTCTCAGGATATTGATATTGCCACTATTCAGTAGCAGTTTGCAAAACAATATGAAGGAATTTGTTTTATGATAAAATATTTATAGAATCAAAACCCATTTGTGAAATACTTGGAGAAAGTTGGAAACGCAAAGTTTGGTATTGAAGTCTTGGAAAATTACTCTTTAGTTCTCCAAAGGAGAGGTGAGCTGTCTGTGAATATATAAGTGACATGATATTTCATCTTAGAATATATATGTCCTATAGGTGCCATACCGATTCCGTCGCTGTCTGATGTTACTTCACCGTTGTATGTGATGAAGGAGAGAAATGTTTTGGCTTCTCACTACAATCTCACTAGATTCTGGTGTGAACAACTCAATCCAGAAATGATTTTCACTATATTGTAATTTCTGATTAGGGTGGTGTTCTTCAGTCTCTAATGTTTCTTTCATACTTCTTTTATAGGAGGCCAATTGTAAGAACATCCTTCTAACAAAAGATTTTGAAAGAGACGCACAAAAGCCATCTCCAAAAACCAAGGTAGGCTATCTCTGCTCTTTAGGCGGAAACATTTAGGAAGACTCTTTATCTTCTTGTGTTTCCATGTTTTGTTGCTTGCATTTCCCTCAGCACCACCACCCCATCTTCTTTGGACCTAGTGGTCTTAAATATAACATATACTTTATATACTTTATATGTTATATTTACTGTGTAATCCAGGATTATAGTCATCCAAAAATGCTCAACACACTTATTATTTAACAGTGATATTTTTATTTTTGTATCACCCACTATTTTTTTGTATTTTACATTGATGTATAGTTGATTTACAATGTTGTGTCAGTTTCGAATGTGCAGCAAAGTGATTCAGTTGTACCTATATGTACATCTATTACCTTGCAGATTGTTTTCCCATATAGATTATTATAGAGTGCTGAGTAGCGTTCCCTGTACTGTATAGCAGGTCCTTGTTGATTATCTATTGTATGTATAGTAGTGTGTATATGTTAACCCCAACCTCCTTATCCTCATGCCTACCTTTCCCCTTTGGTAGCCATAATTTGTTTTCTAAGTCTGTGAGTCTGTTTGTGTTTTGTAAATAAAATTCATTTGTGTCATTTAGATACCACACATAAGTGATATCATATATTATTTGCCTTTCTCTTGTATGACTTACTTGACTTAGTATGATAAGCTCCAAATCCATCCATGTGCTGCAAATGGCAATATTTCATTCTTTTTTATGATTAATATTCCGCTGTATGTGTGTGTGTATACATACACACACCACATCTTCTTTATTCATTCCCCTGTCAGTGAACATTTAGGCTGTTTCTATGTCTTGGCTGTTGTAAATTGGGGTGCATGTATCTTTTTGAATTATGATTTTCTCTAGACATATGCCCAGGAATGGGATTGCTGAATCATATGATAGCTCTATTTTTAGTTTTTTGAGGAACCTCCATACTGTTCTCTATAATGTCTGTACCAGTTTTCATTCCCACCAACAGTGTAGGAGGGTTCCCTTTTCTCCATACCCTCTCCAGCATGTATTAAGACTTTTTGATATGAACTATCATACATTTGACAGAATAAAGAGTATAATGTGTTAAATTTTTTCTTATTAAGATAATTTCAAAATGCACATATTTGTTTTGCTACTGAGAAGAAAAACTCATTTAACTGAAATATATCATGAGAATTTATTTGATACACCCAGAAGAGTGATTGCATTAATTTTAGAGCCCCTTTCCAAATCTTAAATCTTTTAAGTAGAACTTCTCCCATATACTGGGCTTCCCTGGTGGCTCAGAGGGTAAAGCGTCTGCCTGCAATATGGGTGATCCAGGTTTGATCACTGGGTGTGGAAGATCCCCTGGAGAAGGAAATGGCAACCCACTCCAGTATTCTTGCCTGGAGAATCCCATGGACAGAGCAGCCTGGTGGGCTACAGTCCACGGGGTCGCAAAGAGTCAGACACGGCTGAGCAACTTCACCCACTCAGTCACTCACTCTCCTATATACTAGGTGTATATGATATTCCTAACTGGCCAGTGTATATTTTGAAATTTTATTTATTTTTGGCTATGTTGGATGTTCTTTGCCATGCCCAGGCTTTCTCTAGTTGTGGTGAGAGGAGGCTACTTTCTAGCTGTGGGCCGCGGGCTTCTCATTGCAGTGGCTTGTTTCAGAGCCCAGGCTGTCGGACACATGGGCTTCAGTAGTTGTGCGCAGGTTCAGAAGCTCTGGTGTGCGGGCTTAGTTACCCTGAGGCATGTGGAATCTTCCCAGACTAAGGATCAAACCTGTGTCCCCTGCATTGACAGGAGAATTCTTAACCACTGGACTGCCAAGGAAGTCCTGTGATATTTATAGAGCTACTTTTTGTTTTTCTCCAATTCTAAGAAAAAATTTTCTCCAAATTTTCCTGAGTACATTGTGGGCAAAATTTTAAAGGATTCTTGTCTTTACTTTTAATTGCACATTACTATAAAAATGATTTTGGCTTTATTTTTACAGGCAAATCAAGTTAAGTGTGAGTCATTACTTAGTATCTTACAGTAAGAGGCTACAGTTATTTTTTTTTTTTTAATTTTTTAAAAATCTTTTTTAGGAAACTTTTTCCACCTTTTTTTTCTGGAAAATTGTTTTAACTACTATGCTTTTCTTTCTAGATCAGGCTATTTTTTTAATCTTTTTCACTAATATATTTTCTATACAAATTTACATAACTTCAGTTCTCTAGAAGAAATCTTGTTTACTGTTAAAAATTCCGTGTCAAAATAAGCTCACCAAAACAAATGCATTGAAAAATATATGATTTCAAAAACATTTTTAGGTAACATTTGCTCGTTATCTTCATTTTTATTGGTATACCTACTTTTAGGTGAAGAGATCTTAGATGAATCACTTTCTAAATGTAAGATAATCTTGAAACCTGTCGTAAAAATTGTTTGAAGTGATTCTCTTATTCTTATGAAATTAATCCAATTTGGAATATTTCAGGCATACAGAGAATCAGTAATTAATGTGCATTGATTACCCTCTGTGAGTCTCACTGTATTGTTCATGACCAAGCTAATTAAATAGAGAAATTGCTTCATTGGTTAATCTGCAGTTTGTGACTTTAGCTTTTTTGTGGTCTTACATGAGCAAGTTTAAATTTACATGAGCATGCTAATCTTTGCTTAGCTTTGCTTACTTTAGAGGTGATTAAAATCCTTGTAGTTTCAAATCCCCAGAAATGAAGCAGAGCATGTGAGCTATACACATGCTTATAAGGCACACAAGATTATAAGGCACTAACTATTTCCCCCAGATTGTATTAAAGATCTTTTTTCTAGCAGTTGATCTTTGAAAACTGAAGCTGAAAACACCTTCAAAATATAGTTGATATAAAAAACAAAATGTGGATGGTGTGTCCTTTCTAGAATGACTTAGGGAATTGTGAGAATGATGTGTATCCTTGGTACTAATGTTACTTCATTTGGCCTCCACAGCGGTCTTTCTCAGACATCTCTAGTTACAGCTGTATGTGCCTTGGACAGCTAAATATTTCTGGTCCCTATATGGCTAGAGATGTAAAATGGTAATCCAGAAATGGCATGTGTCCCATTGGCTCTGGAGATGTCTCTCTAGTCTAAACCATCTGTCCCCATCTGTGTTCTCTCTGCTAGCTGTTGTCTCTGCTCTTAGGCAATGGGGAGGATTGTATTTCTCTCCCTTACATAGGAAAACCTCTTCTTGACCTGAGTCTGCTGGAAAAAATAAATGACACCTTCATTACACAGTGCCATGATACTTCCTGGATGAGCAATGATCACCAGCCCTATTAGTTCAAGGACATGCTCATATAACCATTTCATGCCCCATACGGGATAGACTACATATGCAAACAAGTAACTGGAATAGACAATATGGAAGGGAACATCAAACAGATTTTTAAAGAGGTGTAAAACATAGACATAGTTTCTTGTAACCTAGTATGATCATGATTTGAGGAGAAGAGACAAAATCTTCTGCCTAATACAAATGCCAGTGACTCTAAATAAGCCTCATAGCTCATGTTCATTGGTCACAGTATAAACCCTGAAGAGGATCCAGGAACTGAGGGGAAAAAAAAACTATCTTTCTTCTCTCTCCCCTTGGTGTATGACCTAGACTTCCCACTGAACTTGCTATGTTCTTGTTGACCTTGGTTAAAAAAAAAGTTCAGGCCATTGTATAAGAAGGACTGTCCAATTAATTCAGTGCTGGGTGAAGGTATAAAATACAAGATAATCTGTTTCCTTTCTGATTTCCTGATAGCTCAGTTGGTAAAATTACAAGCACATAATAGTTTTAGTCACTGAATTCTCCTAGTGCTTTTATAGATGTTTCTTTTAGTAAACCAAGTCATATTAACTATAAAATGTGTGATAAAAATAGTGCAGTTATCAAGTAAACAGTTATGTAGTAGAAGCAACTGTTAAATTATTTTTATTTTCAGAGGTTAGTGATTTCAGGCATCATGCAACATTTATGAAGGAGATTTTATTCAGGATGAAACCAGATGTCACATTTGTAGTTTCTTAAATGATTTTTTAAATGCCTATGCCTATTAGCAAAGTAAACTGGAAACTTAGACTAATGTAGAATTTTGAGAAATTTTAGTGACAGTATAATTAAATTTACAAATTAAGTCATTTAATAAGCATTTAATTTTACCAAGATTCAAAGTTATTTTAAAGTCATTGTTAATGGATGTGAATGTATTTTGTGGTTGCTTTGATTTATGAAACATTCTAATTAGTATTCTGCTTTTCCACTGAACATTGTTTCAGTATCTGTTTCCATGCATCAGCTTAGTTTGTGTGCTTATTTAATAAAAGTAATAGTAGTCGTAGCAATAATAGTGATGATTGCTAATACTGATCAAGTGCCAGACACTATACTATATATATATTATCTAATAATCACATTTCATATGTTGTCATACCATATTCAGCTATTTTGAAATTTTGAAACTGCTTCTAATTATCATTAATATAAAAAGCCTTATGTGATAAGTGTTAAACGAAGAGTAATTTTTAAACACTTTTATTTTCTTAGGGTTTATGACCTATAATAGAATTAAAAGATACAAATTGTTTCATGATTAATATACCCTAGCATGCCATCTCTCCTCCCTGTTTTGAAATTGTTTACAATTTCGATACATGTTATTATAGATTAACTGAATGCCTGTATGTATATAATAGATATTTTGAAGGTTTTACAATTGTAGATTAAAATGTACAGTCTATCACCTTCTGCAGTTTTATTTTGCCTGTTCAATAAAATGTGTCCTATCAATATTCACTTTCAGTAAGAATATATAATACAGTTTACTTAGGTATTCTAGATTTTTCTGATACTTAGGTTGTCTCCAATATTTAGATGACTTCCAGTATTTTGCTATTACAGATCCATTTTAAGTGAGTAATTTTGACATGACACCTTTTGCACCTATAAAAATAGGATTATATGTAGGTACATCTTTGACCATGCATTACAAATACTCTTAAAATGGGCCAGTTTACATGTTCAGCGGCTGTGTGTGACTGTTTCCATTTTTCACATTCTCTCAAATCCTTGGTAATATCAAAGTTATTGTGGTTGTTTCCCCCAGTATATTGAGTGTAGGAAACAACTTGCTATTGCCTTAGTTTGAATTTCTCTAATTTCTTGTCATCACAGAGACATTTATTTTTCACTGAATATCCTGTGTTTCTCCATTTCCCAGCCCTATTGCAGGTAGGTGAGGCCAGCCAACTACTTTTGACAGTAGGTTGTGAGCAGAAGTGACAACTCTCAAAGGCTTTTTCAGCCCTTTCTCATAGTACTTTAATTAGACAGTGGAACATGCGTCTACTTGCATGTAGTGGAGCTGCCTGTCTACTTGCATTGGATCTGTGTCATGACTTAAAAACAAACCTCTGGTTTGTTACACCACTGAGATTTCTGAGTTAATTTGTACCTTCCCTGTAATATAGTCTACCACATGGGCACTGTGTTTTTTGTGTGTTTATGTTTTCATATGTTTATTAAGCTTTGATCATATTTGTGATTATTAATCTATGTGCTATTTCTCCTACCATTGCAAATTTTGCTATTTGGTTGTTTTCTTTTTTTCTTAATGATTTATGAGAGTTTACTATCTATTGTCAGTTATATGTATTCCAGATACTTCCACCCAATTTTCTGGGTTTTCTTCATATTGAATAGAGTGTCTTTTAACATTTGAAGCTTTTTATTCCAGTGGACTCAGATTCATCAGTCGGGGCTTTGTGCTTTTTCACATCTTGTTTAAGAAATCCTCACCAACTTTGAGGTCAGTTCAGAAATCTTTTTTATTATTTTCCAAAAGTTTTAAAGTTTGCTTTGCATATATATAGGTCTTAGTTCATTTGAAATTGAATTTTGTGTGTAGCATAAAGTAGGGTCCTCATTTGATAGATGAAAATTAATCAGCTCAGTGTATTTGTTCAATAGTTCATCTTTCCGCCACTTTTTGAAACAGTATTTCCATTGTATGTCAAATGTTTTTATGTCTGTTTCTGTACTGTATTATTTGTTGCTTTTCCTATGTGTTTCTTTTATTTCATTACCCCAGTGTCTTAATTAGTGATATCTGGTAGAATATATTTTGTCAACTGTTTCTTCTTGAAAATTATCTTTGCCATTCTTGGTCCTTTGCTTTTGCAATTAAATATTGTCAAGTTTTATGAGAAATTTTACTTAGAATTTAAAGTGAATTAGTTTCATGAACATGGTGTTCTGTCCATGACCATCATGTAACTTTCTGTTTACTCAGATCCTCTTTAATGTCTTTGATTTTTAAAAAAATTATAATTTTCTTCTAACTATTCCCCAAATTATAATTTTTATTCTAGATCTCCTTTTTCTAGATATTATAAATGGAGTACTTATTATATCTTCACACTTTGTTGCTGATGTCTTCAAACTTTGTTGCTGATGTTCAGTGTTGAAACTGATTTTTTTTTTTATTGTAGTGGTTTTTGCTATACATTGACATGAATCAGCCATGGATTTACATGTATTCCCCATCCCGATCCCCCCTCCCACCTCCCTCTCCACCCGATCCCTCTGGGTCTTCCCAGTGCACCAGTCCCGAGCACTTGTCTCATGCATCCAACCTGGGCTGGTGATCTGTGAAACTGATTTTTATTGTTGACTTCATATCTGAAAATCTTGTGCTTGCTTCGGCAGCACATATACTAAAATATATCTGAAAATCTTGTCAAATTTTTATTCTAATATTTTGTTGAGCAGTTCTCTTTGACTTCCTTTGTAGACAATCATATCATCTGGAAATAATGAGAATTGTTTATTCCTTTTCAAGACTCTTATCATTTAAGTTCTTTTCTATTGTGCTATGTTCCAGGACTGCCAGTATAAGGTTAAGTAGAAATGATAATAGCATGCCTTCTTGCATTGCTTCCTAAGGGAAAGTTTCTACGTTTGATTTTTATATATAATCATGGCATTTTTCTTTTCGTTTTGAGGGGGGTAAGGGACGGGGGTCATTCTTTTGCAATTCCAGGCACATAGCAGACCTCTGATAAAATCTTGAAAATGAACATGTAAATTATTTGCTTCTTGTTTTTTGTTTCATATGGAAGTAATTAGTGTCCATATGTTTTCATATATGTTTTTCTTCATACACATAGTCATTAGGTTTATGATGTTTGCTTTCAGTGCTTGGTAGATATGTTTTATAAACTTATATTTTGCTAAGAATTTTATTTTGAGTGAATGTTAAATTTTAGCAAATGTTCCTTCACATCTGTTACGATCATTGCCTGGTTTTTCTCCCATATTCTTTTATTGTGGAGAGTTATATTCATAGACTTTCTAATCTTAAAGCAACAGTGCCTCACTGGAATAAACCAGTTCTGAACCTGACCTTGATACATGTTTTTAAATACCTTGAAAGTTTTGGATAACTGATGTTTTACTTAGTATTTTTGCATCTAAGTTAATAAAATGTTTTGTTTAATCTATTTTTGGTATAAAAGTTGTGCTAGCCCAATAAAATGAACTGAGGAGAATCTTTTCTACTCTGTGAAACAATTTAAGATGAGAGTTTATCAGTGCCTTCATTATTTGATAGAATATATCTATAGAATATATCTATAAACATGTCTGGGTCTAGTGAGGTTTACTGATTTATGTGTTTTTAATTTTGTTTTGCTTTTTAAATTTGTTTGGCAAGTTGTTTTTTACCTGCTTATTCAGTTTATTTTGGGCTTGTAGTCCTATTCATGTTTTTATTAATTCTTAATTATTAGTTTTTTATTAAAATATAGTTGATTTATAATATTATATTACTTCCAGGTACATAATATAGTAATTCAATAGTTGTATAGATTGTATTCCATCCATAAAGTTTTTATAAAATGTTGGCTATATGCCCTGTGCTGAGCAAGAGGTCCTGGTAGTATATTTATTTTATGTGTAGTAGTTTATACCTCTTAATCCTCTGCCCACAGCTTTCTTCTCTCCCCTTCCCTCTCCCCAGTAGTAACCACTAGTTTGTTCTCCATATCTGTGAGTCTGTTTCCGTTTTGTTATATTTATTCATTTGTTTTATTTTTTAGATTCCACATACAAGTGATAAGAGAGTATTTGTCTTTCTCTGTATGACTTATTTCATTAAGCATAATGCTCTTTAGGACCATCCATGTTGTTACAAATGGCAAAATTTCATTCTTTATTGTGGTTGAATAGTATTCCTTTACAGGTACGTGTGTGTGTGGACACACACATCTTCTTTATCCATTCACCTGTTGATGGACGCTTAGGTTGTCTCCATGTCTTGGCTATTGGAAATAATGCTGCTGTGAACATTGAGGTGCATGTATCTTTTCAAATTAGTGTTTTTATTTTCTTAGGGGATATATCCAGAAGTGGGATTGCTGGATCATACAGCAGTTCTATTTTTAGTTTTTTGATGTTATATTTTCTAGAAAATAGTCTATTTTAATTAATTTGGCATAAAAATTTTAATGTTCCCTCTTATTTTTAAAATCTTTATTGTAGTCTTTAAAAAATCTTTATCTGTTGTCTTTTTTCATTTTTACTATTATCTTGGGGCATTTTCTTATTTGTCTTTGATTAGGATTGCTAGAAATTTGTTTGTTTTCTTAGGCTCTGCAGCTTTTGGTTTGGCTGATTCTTGATTGTATTTGTTTCCCTGATTCATCAACCTCTTTTACTATTTACTCTATATCTATTATTCTTAAGGTAGATCTTTTTTCTTAATGTTTATCACTGTTTCCTCCACAGACATATATTTTAAATACATTTTCTGTGATGTGATACTGAAGCTTAATGACCAATTCTTTTAAATATATTTGCTTTGCTTATTAACACCCTCTTCTGATGTGTCGAGTGTCTTTATTACATTAGAGAGTTCTTTTAGAATCATGTCATTTCCTTCCTTCCTTTTATTTTGGTAATACTTTCACAATGCCAGGACATAGTGAACCCTTAATAAATAATTAAGAACAAATAAATCAATCAGTTTTTAAATTTTATATCATATAAAAGCAGTATCATTTGTGTGTGTGATTATAGAGAATTTGTGCTTGTAAAAATCTAGTAAAATTTAGTACATTTTCCTATGGAAAGAGTTCAGTAACCACTAAACACAATTATTTCTGGAATTTAAGATTCTGGGCTTTATTTCTTTTCCTGATTTGTTCCTTTAGAGCTTTTCATCTAATAATTTCCCATCTGCTTTGTCTGCCCTCATATGTTTGTGCATACAGATATATGTTTATTTCACCAGATAGACATGTTCTGTATTTTTCCATCTTCCCTATATAGGTGCTGGATGATAAAATTCTCTTTGCCTCTTTCATCATCTCGGGAAATCACTTTGCAAACCTATCTCTTCAGTGCTAAGTAGTATAAAATTCTGAAAAGTGAATACCTTTGTTCATTTATTACTAGTTATATCTATGACTGAATGTTTTATTTTTTGCACACATATTCTTTATTTAGTTTCATAAATCACCACTAATCTATTTGAAGAATTCCTAGAATCTCTTTATAATTAATGACATACAGATTCACTTATTTAGATAGTATTCTCCTATGTTTTATGATATTTTAAAACATATATATGCATGCATGCTAAGTCACATACATATGTTATCAAGTAAAAAATAATACAGAGTTAAATAGTCATTTTAAAAGATAATACAAATATGGTATATCTGGGTGTACCTGTATAATCTCTTAACCTAATAACTTGGCTAATTTAACCTCTATACTTAGCCTCTTTCCAGATGCTATAACCTGCTGTGACCCCAGGCCAAGGAATGGAGGGACCTCTGTGAAATGTCTCTTGACTTGCACTGGTGTGTACACAGAGCATAGCTGGCCTGGTCTCACTGGTCCTAAGAACCCAGCTTCCTAAGTCTGGGTCTAGATCCTTGCTCGCTGACTTTCTACAACCAAAATGATCTCCTCTTGCATATCTGCTCTGCTTTGAGAAACAGCCTGAAGCTCATGCTCAGTTTGGACGTGTCATCTCATCTCTTCTGCACCGTGTGCCTGGGATGCAAAGTTAAAAAGACTCTGTTTCTTACCTGGAGGAACTGGAGCCCAGACATATATACTAGCAACTAAATTAAGACATCACTATGCCAGACCGATTTCCAATCTCAGATCTACCTTTGAGTTCACTGTCGTATTTGGCAAACAACCAAATCTTAACCTGATTGCCATGATTGCTCATTAACCCTAAAGATCTCACTGACCTTTTTGTTCCAATTTCCCCTAGTTTGTCCTGTTCAATAAGTATGACCAGTCCAATCATAATCATTGGTGACAACTTTTGTAACAGTCCCATAATATTAATGACTTCATTTATAAAGTTTATTTCTCACTCCTGCCACAGTCCAATGCAGCTGGAGGATGATTTATAGGTAGAAAATGTCCAAACAGTGATTCAGGTCTCAGACAGCTTCCATCTTTCAACTGTGTCATCTAAAAGGTGGCTTCTAATATTAGGAGTGAAAAAGAAAAAAAAGTGTGTGCAGAGTTCATAGATACTCAACCGCCTTAGCACAGAAAGCAACTCTTGTCCCTTCTGCTCACATTTCAGAACTCAGTAACATATGTGGGAGTCTGTAAATGTAGTTTTCCAGTGTGCCCAGGAAAAGGAAGATGAACTAGGCCTTGATGAGTACATAACATTGTTCTTGCTACAGCCTGCCCTTCTGTTTGCCAAATACATTTTTTCCATTTCTCTTACACTGCAAAAAACATACTCAGTCCTTCTGCATGGATGAAAATCCAAAGAACCAGCCAATCATTACAACCAATTCAATCTCCAAAATATCTAGGAGACACATCAATGCTTCATCAGGTCTAGACATGGTTCTCCTTGTTCTGAGACTGTGAGACTAAAAGACAAATTGTCCATCCCTCCACACACATCCATCCCAAATACAAACAGTACAGTACTGTTTGTACTAAACAGTCCCACTCTCACTCCAGGACACACACATATACGTGCACAGAAGTCATGGAGGCACTTTCTGTGAGGAATTGCATTTCCTTTTTCTCTCTGAAAGCTTCCTTCACCTTTTAGAATTTCCTCCTTGTCATTACTCCCCTGTTAGTGCAGTGATTGTATCTTCCTTAAACTATAGCTTGCCTCCTGTTTGTGGAAGTTTGGTGTCTCAGGAATTGTTTTACCTCTTAGCACAGCAAAGACTTCTTTAGTTTGACCTGATGTTTTTTTGTGGTAATAGTGGTGGTTTGTTGATTCTTTTGCTGTGATGTGAGGCTAGGTTTATAGTAAACTCTCTCCAAATGTAAGAACATGATTAACATCCAATCTGTTAGCTTTCAGTCATTTCCATGAGGCAGTTAAAATCCTCAAAGTATGTTGTTTTCTCCTCTGTCTTCAAAGCTCATGGGAATTCCTCCTTAAAAGAAATTAACCAGAATCCTACTGGCAAGGGATTCTGGGAAGTGCAGTTTCCTTGCTTCACACCCCATGCCATACACAGCTGTCTTATAAAATCACATGAAATTATGTTTCAAATAAGTACAATGGACTGTCTGTGCTATTAAATTGATTCTAATTGACTTTGTGGAGGAAATAGAGGTTAAGTCAAATTTTTGTGTAACAGAAAGAGGGTTTTGGAACAGTAACAAAAAAGGCATATGTATGAACAAAAAGATAATAATTATTAGAGGGTTGGGGATCTGTTTTGGCCAGGTTTGATGACAAGAGGAGAGTGAGATGATTTTAAAAATAAACAGAGCTTTGGCTGTGCATGTTACAGAAGCACCTCTGTCACTCAACAGTAGTGTGTCCTGAGGCACATTACAGAAGATTTTGCAACCTCAGTATTCTAATTTATAAAAGATAATAACATATAATCATCATCATATAGATGTCACTTTTGGAGTATTTACTGTTTGCTGTTGCTAAGTCACTTTAGTAGTGTCCAACTCTTTGTGACCCCATGGACTATAGCCCACCAGGCTTCTCTGTCCATGGGGTTTTCCAGGCAAGAATACTGGAGTGGGTTGCCATTTCCTCCTCCAGGGGATCTTCCCAACCCAGGGATCGAACCAGTGTCTCTTAGTTCTCCTGCATTGGCAGGCAGGTTCTTTACCACTAGCGCCACCTGAGAACTGTTTGGTAGACACTGTGAAAAATACTTCTGATACTACTTTATTAAACCTTCATGACACTATAAGATAAAAATTACCTTTATCAATCTATATTGCCTAGGTTACACTTCAATAATAAAGCAATCCCATAATCCTAGTGGCTTAAAGCTACATTTATTTCTTGCTCATGCTACCTGTCCAATTTAGATTGACAAGTGGGCTCTGTTTGTTCTGGTTGCTTGAGGGTCTTTTCTGACAGAGTAACCCATCTCAAATGTGGCCATTGTGGTGCTAGAGTAAAGAGAGTTCTGTGGGATCTTGCATTGACAATTAGATGCCTTGCGTGTGTGCACGCTAAGTCGCTTTAGTTGTGTCCGACTCTTTGCAACCCCATGGACTGTAGCCCACCAGTCTCCTCTGTCCTTGACTCAAAAATAATTTCTTCTCTTCTGGTCATAACTCATTTAGCCGGAACTAATCATATTGCATCACCCACCCACAATGAAAACAGGAAATACAGCTCTATTATGTGCTTGGGAGAAACTTTCACAGTACTTACCAATATCTTCATTTTTCTTCTTTCTTTATAGATGAAGGACTTCCCTATAGCTCAGATGGCAAACAAATCTGCCTGCAATGCAGGAGACCTGGGTTCGATCCCTGGATCAGAAAAAACTTCTGGAGAAGGGAATGGCAATCCACTCCAGTATTCTTGCCTGGAGAATCTCATGGACAGAGGAGACTGGCAGGCTACAGTTGGTGGGGTCGAAAAGAGTCAGATACAACTAAGTGACCAACACTTCTACTACTACTTTAACAGTTCTTACCAATACCTTCATTTTTCTTCTTTCCTTATTCATGAGAAAATGGAAGCTTAAGAGAAGCTAGTTAATTTTCCCAAGGTTGTATGGATAATAAGGGCCAGACATATTTGAGCCTAGAGATCAAACTCTTTCCCCTCATAGTGCCTCTCCCATTTCTGTAGTCTTCCATGGTATATTGCATTGTCTGCCACTATGGCAGAGAAGTTGTGAGAATTAAAGTTTACTAAGTAATTGATGTACTGCCTAGGACATGGAGTGAGCATGCAGGGCCTTGTGGTTACTTTTTTCTTCATTATTTTTTTTTACTTCTTTACGCATAACTTAGAGTCCTCCTTAAGTGCAAAAGCTATGAACTGTTTCTGTAGTGACTTTATATTCTCTGTGATGACAACAGCTCTTCTCAGTTATCCACATGGGACATGTCTTGTGTGTAAAGGTGTCCAGTTGCGCATGACTTCATATTCTCATCAGCCATTCTGAAAACCGTTCTATATGTCAACTAAACTTTTAGGATACAGGACTTTCTCAGGCTGTCCTACCAAACTCTCAGTGTAATAAGATAATTCTCAATGTAATGATAGGCTTTAGAGGGGTATCCTAGGAATCCAACAACTTTACAAATACTGAAGATATTATTGTGGAAAATTATAGGTTAAGTTTCATATTAGGCCACAAAGTTTGGACTTTTTCCTCAATGTGATGAATATTTATTTACTGTTTCACACTATCAGATGCAGATGTAAAATGTACTTGTTTGTTAAGGCCTCTCATACCCAGAATTTATAGGCATTGAATAACTGTAAATGCTAAAGAAGTTTCTTAAAATCATCACTAAATACTACCTCAGTTCTTATAATCCTGTCATTAGCTTTACCTAGTTATTATATTGAAGAATCAATATTGAGAGAATGTTTGTTTGCCTTGCCTCTTAAAATTTTTATGGAATGAATATTAAATAAGAGAACAAAATTCTAGATGTGGTATATAACTCGACTCCTTTAAACTGATTAATTGAAGCAACTTTGCTTCCTATTATGATGTATATGGTACATTGGAAATAAAATGAATTACTCTACTGTTCACAAAATTTAAAAAATTACTGGTGTAGTGATAGTGATACTAGTATAGAGCTTTCTATTTCCAAATTAAACAGGTTACTGGTTTAATAAACAGTCTCTTTATGGGAATAGAACTTTTCTTAAAAGTTCCACATTGCATCACCTAAAATATATCTCCATCCCACAGAGAGTGGGTCAGGAAATGTTCAAAAAGGAAAAAAAATGTCTACTCAACTAAGTAAACTTAAAATGAGTGCCACTGTTGGACTCACTGGGAGGGAACTTGTTAAGGGAGGGATGCAATTAGGGAGTAAGATTCAAGTAAAAGTAGAGGTGGACTGAAGAGGACCTTGAATAGGAGATGGTACTCATAATTTTAAACCTTATTAAACCAATAGCGGGGAGCCATTGAAGATTTCTTTTGTTAATTTCATTATAAAAGGCAAATTACATTGAAAAAGACAATAAAGGAAAAGAGCAAAAATCTAGCTCCTGCCTTTCTACTTCTGTTAATATAATCACTATTAGAATTTTAGTAAATAATTTTTGCCTCTTTTCCTACATAGATGTGAATGGATTTGAAAAATATGTAAGCAATTTTATTTTCTACTATTTTCCCTTAATATATTTTATAAGCATTTTCTTTGTTAGTACAGACTTCATAGTAACAGTGGTAATCATTCTCACATTATTGTATTTCAGGTTTTCAGTGATTATAAATACAGTGTGGTTAAACACTTTTCAGCATAAAGTTTATTTCTTAGCAAGAATTATGTCCTCAGGATAGATTGCTAAAAGTGGATTTACCAGTTCAAAAGATAAAAATATTTTTATGGCCCTTAAAGCCTATTGCTAAGTTAAATTTTTACTAAAGAGTTATAAAAATTTACACAGCCACTGGAAAATGTGAGAGTGCCAATTGCATACATCCTCATCAGCATTAGGTATTATGATTTAGTTTTTGTCTATGAGCCAAAAGGACTAAAACTAAGACTTCGTTCTAAATTGCTTACTTCATATATTGCTAACAAAATTCCATGTATTTCTGCATGTGTGCATGCAAAGTGCAGAGCATACATGCTTCAGTCATGTATGACTATTTGAGACCCTGTGGACTGTAGCCTGACAGGTTCCTCTGTCCATGGGATTCTTCAGGCAGGGATACTGGAGTGGATTGCCATGGCCTCCTCCAGTGGATCTTCTTGACCCAGGGATCGACCCTGTGTCTCTTATGTCTCCTGCATTGGCAGATGGGTTCTTTACCACTAGTGCCACCTGGGAATCCCATATTTCTCTATACAGGCTTACTGTTGTTTACATTTCCTCTTTTGGTATCTTTCATTTCAGTGTACTTATCCATTTAGCTCTCAGTTGCAATCTTAGTGTCTTTCTTAAGAAGTATGAGAATTAATTGTATATTAAAAATACTAGCAGTGAACATTTGTGATAAAAGAAGTGAGGTGACCAGACATAAGTGTATATTAAGGTTAATCTGCTTATGGTCTACTGAATAGATTTTAGAACAGAATCACCATGAGAAAAATTCTGTATTACATTATTTTTTAAAATGATGCTGGTCTGACACTAGGCAGAGTTGTTTTTTATTTTCCCATTTCATTCATATTACAGTATGATAATGCTATACTTTTCAAACTATTTTCCCCTTTAAATTTTCATCATTACAGTAAATTTTCATGACATAAATGTTACCTCTTCTTAGGGAAGAAAGAAGCATAAAGAAATAGTTTTCTTTAGATCACAAGCTCAGGATGGAAACATAAATTTATACTGCCAGAGTCTCAGTTTAATCTTGAGTTCTGAAAATTGGCATAATCAGAGAGAATGTAAATACATGAATTATGCATATTATTGCAAGTAGTTCTATTTTATCTTGGCCCACAGTGATTTTGCTTATGTATTCTGAATTTTGCTCACCTTCTGAGGTTAGTCCTTTTGATCATTTCACGCTGAGTCATGTCTATTTTGATTATTGCTTCTCTTTGTCTTACCAGACATTTAGCCTCTATTGTTTTGGCTTGCATCATTTACTTATTTCTTCAAAATAATAATTGTCTACATTATGACAGGCACTGAACTAGAAGATAAGCACATAGATTTTAAACTTGGTAGTGGAGTTTTCAGTCCAGTGAAGAACAGAGACTAACTCTCAAATATTTAGTTGCAAATTAAATGAGTTGCTAGGAAGGAAAATAGCATACACTGCCAGCCTGTAACAGTGGTACCTGATTTAAAGGCATGATGCATCCAGGGAAGAACTCTTAAAGGAGGTCACATTTCTTCTGAGACCAAATAGGAATGAAAGAGGTGAGGAAGGAGTGGAGGTTGGGGGTAGAGAATTTTTAAACTTTGTGACAACATGTGGCAAGGACCTAGGGAGAGAGGATGAACGGAGGCTACTCGGGAGGAGGCTGAAGTCCCCGAGAGCAGCAGAGAGCACCTCACCTGCGGCTGAAGAAGGGTTTTGTAGGCTGTTGGGGCATTTTGCCAAGACAAAATGAGAAACCATTGGAGAGTGACAGTCACTCAGTCGTGTCTGACCCCATGAACTGTAGCCTGCCAGGCTCCTCTGTCCACGGAGTTCTCCAAGCAAGAATGCTGGAGTGGGTTGCCGTTTCCTACTCCAGGGGATCATCCTGACCCAGGGATTGAACCTGGGTCTCCCGCATTGCAGGCAGATTCTTTACTGTCTGAAATCACAAGAGAAGCTTTAGATACAGAAAACTGCAACAAAATTTATGTTTAGAAAATATAAATCTAGTTCCTATGTGATGAATAAAGTCAGGAGAGAGCAAGAATGAAAGTAGGAAAACCAATCGGGCAGCAATTGCAGTTATTGGAGCAATAATGTATGGAAGCCTGGAATGGATAGAGATGAGGAAGGTGGACTTACCTGGGGTCTTTATTAATGACCTAACTAGAACTGGGTGATGGATTTGGTGTGAGAAGTGAAGGAAAGGCAATTGGCAAAGATGGCTCTCAGGTCCCTGGTCTGGGGAGCCAGCTGGCTGGAGACCATCTACCTGACGGTTTGAACCCCACACCTGCTGCATGCTCTGCGAGCTTTCTGCTATAGCGTCACAAGCTTCCAAATAGATCGTGGCTGGATGTAGGTTTGGAGCTCAGGAGAGGTCTGAACAAAGGCACAAGATTAAGATTCATTAGCATATTTTTGGAATATGGTGCATACATGAGGTGTCAAAATCTTCCCTCTATAATAATATGAAAACTAAGGAAAGCCTAGTGTAATAAATTTAAAAATGTATTCTTTGCTTAAAATGTCAACACTGCTCTGCCTGTGTTGAAGTCATCGAGAAGTTGTGTATGTACCGAGTAACCAAGATAGAACTTGTATTGTAAAAGGGTGTGTTGCAGAGGGAACAGCACGTACAAAGGGGAGGAGAGAGCATACATGTTTATAGCCTTGCAATTTAGAGGATATAGTGTGTCTAGGGAAGTAGCCGGAGATGGACATGCAGAAATAGTCTGCTGCAATTTATATGATGTCAAAGAGTTTGGATTATAGACTATAGGAAGCAGAAAGCCATAGAACAGTTTTTGTCAGGGAATAAGATCAGGTCAACAGAGAGAGTGAATTAAAAAGGAGGAGACTCATGAGGAAGCTACAGTCCAAATGAGAACTGGGAAGGGCCTGACTAATAGGTAGGGGAGGAAAGTAAATAGATAAAAGCCTCAGGACTTGATACAAGGCAAGGAAACAAGGAATGCCTTCCAGATGGACATTTTCTTCCAGATGGACATTTCCAATGGACATTTTCTGCCTTCATCAAGGTGAGAACTAAAAGAAAAGGAACTTACTTGAGGGCTGGGATCCTGATGAGTTTAGCCTGGGTCTTGTAGAGTTGTGGCTATTTGGAGAAAATGTAGAGGGGTTCTCTCATAAAATGCTAAGACTAACAAAAACATATTTTGACTCAACATTCATACAGGCTTTGACAGGGCAGATACAAGCGTAACATCATGTTTATTGATTAGACCTTAGCAAAAAATTAAAAGACTGCCTGTGAAGCATTTTTTCAAGATCAGGAAATGGAGACAAGACAACCAATTTGGTGTTGGCATCTTAACTTACCTGGCAAAATCTATCTTACCTTCTACATTTGGAAATTTTGAAGTGATTCTTGGTATAATAAAATATAATTATATTCCTTAAAGTTTCAAAAAGTTGATTTTCAAGAAAATCTCCATTATGTGTTGTCCATTGAGACATCAGTTTTCTTTAAGGTTAACAGTTGTGGTTTGTTTTTCACCTGTAGACTCATAATGTTGATGGGTACAGATTAGTAGATAGCTTATTTTGTTTTTAACATTTTGTCACATCTACTTTCTCTCTCCTTTTTGAAAATAATTTTCAGACATCATGTTTTCAACATATATCTCATAAAAACCAAGGACATCTTAATTCCATTATTGCACGGAAGAAACATAACATTGATAAAATAAATATAGGATAATTTTTAGTCCTTATTCAAATTTCTTCAGTGGTACCCCAAATGACTTTAAAGTCCACCACCTGTTCAGGGATCCATCATTGAGTTTGTTGTCATAGGTAGCATTAGATCCCTTTAATCTAGGACAGTCATCCTGCCTTTTTTTTTTTCTTTCTTTCATGATATTGGCATTTTTGAAATTTTTGAAAGACTCTTGAACAGTTGTCATGGGACAGAACAAAGGTGGGCAAACCAGTTCTTTGGTCAAGACCCACCACTTGTTCTTGTAAATAAGGTTGGATTGAACACAGCCACACCAGTTCACACAACAGAAAGTTGCATAGCTGCAACAGAGACTTTATAGCCTGCAAAGCCTAACATGTTTACTCTCTGGGCCTGTTCAGAAAAAGTTTGCCAACAGTTATTGCAGAGTGTCCCATAGTTTAGTTTTATCTCACTATTTCTTCTTATAGATCGAGGGTAACCTTTTTGTTGTGTGCTCTCCATTGTGTACCAGAAACATATAATTGTTTCGTTACTTGGTGCTGAATTTGATCACTTGGTTTAGGTGGTGTCTTGCCAGATCTCAAGTTAATCTGCCAGTTTCATGGTTGCTACTAGGAAACATGAGACACCTAAGTTTGAGATGAAGGACACCTTCTTATTCCCTGCAGTAGCAATGTTGTTATTGTTCAGTCACTAAGTCTTGTCCAACTCTTTGTGACCCCATATACTGCAGCATGCTAGGCTCCCTTGTTTTTCACTCTCTGCCAGAGTATGCTCAAACTCATGTCCATTGAGTCCAATGATGCCATCCAACCATCTCATCCTCTGTCACCCACTTCCCCTCCTACCCTTAATCTTTCCCAGCATCAGGGTCTTTTCCAATGAGAATAGCCAGCATTTTTTATGCTGGTTACCCAAACTCCAATTCCCACACAGTGATGTGAAGAAGTTCAGAGGGATGATACCTTAGCAGTCAACTGTGTTACCAGAGAGATGTTCTGAATTTAGGGAACCTAACTCTTTTATAACAGGCAGTAAGCATGACTGCCCTTTACTCCAGAGGGAGAAGCTATCTCTGACTTCAAAGGCTTTAAGGAAACCAGCTTTTGCTCCAGATGCAAAATCTATCTAATCTTCCAAGACTGTTCATTATACAGACACCTTGAAAAGACAATTTAGAACAAAGGCAGTCAGTGCTTTTGTTTAAGACATGCAGGAACATGAGAAACCTATAGATAATTCTCTCCTTGCATTACTGTGTTCACTGAAATGAGAGAGAACCTTTTGTCGTAGCATTCCCAGGAAAATTCCTGAGGTTCACCTTCACAAATTACTGTGGCTGGAAAATAGGAATATACTAATTGACTCAGTCTAGGTCACATGATTCACGCCAAGCCAGGAGAGGAGTCACCTTCTTGGGAACCCCATGGCACACCAATAGAAACTGGGGACATTGGCAGAGGAGAAGCAGGGATATGAGCATTGTGCAAGCAACCCAAAATTACTCATTCCACATACTCTACTGAATATCACATTTAAAATGTGAAAAAGATATGAATGTAATCTGGGGCATTTTATTATCAGCAAAGGTTAGTATCTGAAGGAGTTTCGGCCCAAAACTGTTTATCACCCAAGTCTTTCTTCCACCACTGTAGCTGGAATAAGTATTATAAAATGCTTTGTTCAACACTGTGTACCGACTAATAAGTCAGAACCTTTAGCACAGTACACATGCCTTTAGCAGTGTGGCTTCAACACAGTCCTTCAGCCTCAGCTCTGGCCCCCACTTTGCATGTGCTCCATGCCCGGGCATTTCAGGTTCCTTATTTTGTACCTTTGTTCCTGTTCCTATTACTCTGTGAAAGGCCTTCTCTCCTCACCACTATCTGCCTCAGGCAGAGCTGATTGTGTGCCCTGTATGTATTCTCAAATAATATTGCATATAATATACATCCTTTATAGCTCAGTTGGTAAAAAAATCCACCTGCAATGCAGGAGAGCCTGATTTGATCCATGGGTCAGAAAGATCCACTGGAGAAGGGATAGGCTACCCACTCCAGTATTCTTGGGCTTCCCTTGTGGCTCAGCTGGTAAAGAATCTGCCTGCAATGTGGGAGACCTGGATTCGATCCCTGGGTTGGGAAGATCCCCTGGAGAAGGGAAAGGCTACCCACTCCAGTATTCTGGCCTGGAGAATTCCATGGACTGTATAGTCCATGGGGTTACAAAGAGTCGGACACAACTGAGCAACCTTCACTTCACTTCACTTCACTTTACTTAACACAATTTTTTCTAACATTTATCATAGTTCATATGTATATATTCATGCAGTTATGTGATTAGCATTGTCCTTCCTACTATACCACAAGCTCCAGGGTGCAGAAATAGGTCTGATTTATTCCACCTCAACTTACAGGTGGTAAGTTGCTCAGTAAATATGTTACTATTGTATGTATTTAAAAATATAAGAGGCAGAGTGGCATAATAGTTAAGATTGCTGGCTCCTTCGTGAGATTGCCAGAAATTCAAATCCTAGATCTGTCGCTTTATTAGCAAGGTGACCTTGCTAATAAACCTTAGCAAGTTTAAGTTCTCTGTATCTCAGTTCTCACCTTGATAACATGAGAACAACAGTACCTAATTCATAGGTTTGTTTTTTTTTAATTTAAAAAGGGGAACTATACATGCAGTGCTTAAATATTATGCCTCTTATTCAGTAAACATAGCAGTTAGCTCTTACTGCAGTTATGCTCATTACTGGAGGTAGGAGCCTGTGTGTCTGTCTCCCTGCTAGATACTCCACTTCTTTAAGACAGCATCCAGCATCACTAATGATGCCAGGACTTAGCCTGAGGCCCAGCATGTTGTAATTGTTCAATAAATACTCATTGAATTGCATTGTTGTCAAATTTGAAGAATGCTGTCTGAGATTAAATCACTAGATTAATTTGGTAATAGTGACATGTTGTCCCAAGTTCTGCAGTCCTTTATTATATCTGTTAATTGTTAAAATTAATAGCTCTCACTTCTCTCATTTATTATGTGCTTATTCTGTTCTCAGCGCTAATGGAATGTAAATTATCTCATTTAATTTCCATCACGTCTTTTGAGGTGTAGGTTTTCAATTATACAGATGAGGCAGAGCAGCTTTGGAAAGTAGACTTGCCCCAAATCATGCAGCCAGCAGCAGGAAGAAATATGTAGAATTCAAAGCCAGTTTCTTCCCAGAAATGAATATGATATAAAATAAAATACTTATGACAGTGAAAATGTTTTATAATATATTGAGAATAGGTGTTTTACTAAAACCAAACAACCTAGTGACATCTTATAGTTTGTTGCATTGAGCTGGGTCATAATGGAGACTTCTTCCAAAAGGAAAGAAACTCCACTGACTAGATCTTGTTATTCCCAGGTGGCTTTGCGGATTAGGGTTCATTAGTTTCAGAGTTTGGCAAAAGGAGTACAAAACATTCCATCTGCTTTCCTTGTTTATAGTAAGAACTCTGTTTAAAGAAAGCTTGGACTACAAAGAACATTTTTTTTTTTATCCCTTTAATCATTTTTTGGCAGTCATGCTCACAACACACATTGACAAATACGTGCAGATAGAAGTTGCTGCCCTGCTCACCGAAACAGCACCTTCAGAAAGAGCCTTAAATGCAATATTCTATTCCTTCACTGTTTTTGATGTGGGAGGTGCTTTCCCTCCCCTGAAAAATATACCTTTAATTACGAATTTATCATAAAAACACAAACAGATTGCTTGATAGTTACTGTTCACAGACATGGAAGAAAGAATTATATTAGAAGTTTCCAGCGGAGGAAGCTCAACTGTTGCTGCACAGTATGAGAAGTCTTAAAACCAGGTATCCTGCAAATACATATCTTTCGCTGGGGAGTTAGCTCTCATTTTTTTTGGAGACACCTAAGCTGGGTTGGGTTACATGCCCCCATATTTATGCTTAGAAGAATAAGCTAATATTTTTTAACATCTCACCCATGACATTATCAGAAGACATTTTATGTTTGATTAGTATTTTGGTGAACTCATCTGATCAGTTTTCAGAAAAGGGACTACTTTTGAAAAGTAACTGCTTTCTGAAAATATTACTTTTTCCCATTTAAATATAAAGAACCTGTAGGGGAAAACTGTAGTCTTAAATAGTTTATAAGTAAATCTGTCTAACTAATTCATTGGCTGTGTTTTAGGGAGGGAGAATAATCAACAAAATAGTTTATAAAATGTTTTCAGAAAGAAAATACTATATTTAACATTTATTATTTATTATATTAGTATATGCATATACAATATAATATTATACACATTAATATTTTATCAAACATTTATTAATCACCTACTGTATGTCAAAGTTACAGGCAGAGGAGACAATAGTGTGAAAGACATATACTCAGGTGTCGCTAAAGTAATGAGACTGATAGCAGGTAAACAAGCACTTGCAACATGAGAATAAAGAAGCTAATATCTGCTTCCTTAAAATCTCAACCGTCTCTAAAATCAGCAGGCTGCTCACTCCTTGCCTACCCCAGCAGCTGAACAGAGCTAGAGAAACCCACAAAACTGAGCTAATACTTCACTTAATTTTTTGTTGAGATTTGATGACACCTAAGGCTGTGCTAGTTTTAGGTGACAGCAGAATGATTTGAGATATATGCTGTGTGACCCTGATCAGCTCAGGGTTGAACGCCTCAGGTTCACTTGTCCATGAATTTTTTTTTTTTCCAGTAAACACCAACAACAGTACTGCATGACCCATGGTGTGTCGGATAACTCATGCAGTACTGCAGACGTGGAGGGCATATGGTAAACAAAAACTTGAATTTTCATCAGCATCTCTAATCCTCTGTGTTTGCTGTTCAAGAGTCAGCTGTCTGTGTTATGAAATGATTACCACAATAAGTTTCATTAACATCCATCATCACAGATAGTCACACCTTTTTTTTGTTGTGATAAAAACTTTAAAAATCTACTTTTTTAGCAACAAACATACAGCACAGTATTATTAACTATTGTCAGCATGTTGTACATAAAATCCTCAGGGCTTATCGTATGCCTGAAAGTTTGTGTCTTTGACCACATTAATTAATTTTACCTGTTTCACCCACCTGCTTCCCCATTTCTCTGGCAACCAACAGTCTATTCTCTGTTTCTTTGGGTTTCTTTTTTTTTTGGGGGGGGGGTTCTTTTTTTTTTGTATTTAGATTCCACATGTAAATGAGATTGTGCAGTATTTGTCTTTCTCGGTCTAACTTATTTCACATAGCATAATGCTCTCAACGGTTCATCCAGTTTGGTGAAAATGGCCAGATTTCCCTTTTTTGGCTGAATAACATTTCATTGTATGTGTCTGTATCACATTTTATTTATGTGTTTATTTGTCAATGGACACTTGCATTGTTTCCATGTCTTAATTACTAATATTATAAGTAATGTTACAATGAACATGGATTTGAAGGTATCTTTTTGAGATAGTGACTTCATTCTCTTTGGATACAGGCTCAGCAGTGGAATTGTTAGGTCATATAGTAGTTCTGTTTTTTAGTTTCTTGAGAAGCCTTCATACTGTTCTCCATAGTGGCTGTACCAATTTACATTCCCACCAACAATACACAGGGTTCCTTTTTTTCCACATCTGTGAAACTTACTTCTTGTTTTTTTTTATAATAGTCATTCTAACAGATGTGAGATGATATGTTACTTTTGATTTTGATTTGTATTTCTCTGATGAAATGGCAACCCACTCCAGTGTTCTTGCCTGGAGAATCCCAGGGACAGAGGAGTCTGGTGGGCTGCTGTCTGTGGGGTCGCACAGAGACGGACACAACTGAAGCGACTTAGCAGCAGCAGCAGATGATGATTGATGTTGAGCACCTTTTCATGTACTTGTTGTTGACCATCTGTCTTCTTTGGAAAAATGCAGATCCTCATTTTCTAATTGGATTTTTTTTTCTATTGAGTTGAATGAGTTCTTTATATAATTTGGATATTAACCTCTTATCAGATACATGACCTGCAAATATTTTTCCTGTTCAGTAGGTTACTTTTTTATTTTGTTGGTATCCTGTGCTATGCAGCTTTCTAAACTGATATACTCCTATTTGTCTATTTTTGCTTATGTTGCCTTTGCTTTTGATGTCAAATCCAAAAAACATTTTCAAGACTAATGTTAATGTGCTTACCCCCTATTTTCTTCTAGTTTTATGGTTTCAGATCTTACATTCAAGTCTTTTGATGTGTTTTGAATTTATTCTTGTGTAAGAGGTAAGATATTGGTCTAGTTTCTTTTCCATGTGGCTGCTCAGTTTTCCCAACACCACTTACTGAAGATATTGTTCTTTCCCCATTGTATATTCTTATCTCTTCTTTGTCATAAGTTAATTTACCAGATATGCTTGAGTTTATTTCTGAGTTTTCTATTTTGTTCTATTGATCTGAGTCTGTTTTTTATGCCAATACCGTATTCTTTTATTTACTGTAGCTTTGTAATGTAGTTTGAGATCAGGAAGTACGATGCCTCCAGCTTTGTTCTTCTTTCTCAAGATTGCTTTGGCTATTTTGGAGTCTTGTGTGTTTTTGTCCTTATTTGAGGACTATTTATTCTATTTCTGTGAAAAATGAAAGTGGAATTTTTATAAGAATTTCATTGAATTTGTTTATTGTTTTGAGTATTATATAGAACATTTTAACAATATTAATTCTTCCAACCCATGAGCATGGAGTATCTTTCTATTTATTTGTTTCTTCTTCGGTTTCTTTCATCACTGTCTTACAGTATTCACTGTACATGTCTTTCACTTCCTTGGTTAAATTTATACCTAGAAATTTTATTCTTTAGATGCAATTATACATGGAATTATTTTCTTAATTTCACTTTCTGATAGTTTATTTTTAGTTACAGAAACACAACAGATTTTGAATACTGACTTTAACTGAATCCATTTGTTCTATTAGTTATTTTTGGTGGCATATTTAGGATTTCCTATACACAAGACCATGTCATTTGCAAGCAGAAGTTCTTCCTTTTTGATTTGTTGACTTTTATTAACAATATGTTAACTTTTATTTTTCCTAATTGCTCTGGCTAGGACTTCCAACACTGTGTTGAATAAAAGTCACAGGAGTGGCCATCATTGTCTTTTTCCTGATCTCAGAGGAAAAGCTTTAAGCTTTTCATGGTTGAGTATCATGTTAACTGTGGCCTGATCATATATGACTTTTATTGTGTTGAATTACATTCTCTCTATATCCATTTTATTGAGAGGGTCTTTTTTTTTTGTCTTGACTGTAGGTTGAATTTTTGACAGATGCTTTTTCCTTATTGAGAATATTATGATTTTTATCCTCTGTTTTGTTAATACAGTGTTTCATATTTATTGATTTTCTGATATTGAGCCATCACTGCATACCTGGATTCAGTCCCATGTGATTATAGTATGTGATCCTTTTAATGTATTTTTTAATTTAATGTATCATTGCTAATATTTTGTTGAGAGTTTTTACATGTGTGTTCATTAAGCTTCCCAGGTGGCTCAGTGGTACAGGCGACTCTAGTTTGATCCCTGGGTCAAGAAGAGGCCTCAGAGAAGGAAATGGCAAGCCTCTCCACTGTTCTTGCCTGGGAAATCCAATGGACAGAGGAGCCTGATGGGCTGCAGTCCATGGGATCACAAGAGTTAGACACAACTTAGCGACTAAACAACAGCAGCAGTGTTCATTAAGGACTTGCTGTTGTTCAGTAGCTCAGTCATGTCCAACTCTTTGCAACCCCATGAACTACAGCACACCAGGCTTCCCTGTCCTTCACTATTTCCTGGAGTTTGCTCAAACTCATGTCCACTGAATCGGTGATGCCATCCAACCATCTCATGCTCTGTTTTCCCCTTCTCGTCCTGCCTTCAGTCTTTCCTAGCATCAGGGTCTTTTCCAATGAATTGGCTCTTCGCATTAGATAGCCAAATTATTGGAACTTCAGCTATAGCATCAGTCCTTTGAATGAATATTCAGGACAGATTTCCTTTAGGATAGACTGGTTGGATCTCCCTGAAGTTCAAGGGACTCAAGAATCTTCTCCAACACCACAGTTCAAAAGCATCAATTCTTCAGCACTCCGCCTTCTTTACGGTCCAGCTCTCACATCTGTACATGACTACTGGAAAAACCATAGCTTTGACTATACTGACCTTTGTTATTAAAGGGATATATCTGTCTAGGTTTGTCACAGCTTTTCTTCCAAGGAGAAGGTGTCTTTTAATTTCATGGCTGCAGTCACTAGCCACAGTGATTTTGGAGCCCAAGAAAATAGTCTGTCACTGTTTCCATTGTTTCCCTATCTATTTGTCATGAAATGATGGGGCCAGATGCCGTGAACTTCGTTTTTTGAATGTTGAGTTTTAAACCAACTTTTTCACTTTCCTCTTTCACCTTCAACAAGAGGCTCTTCAGTTCCTCATTGTTTACTACCATTAGGGTTGTGTTTTCTGCATATCTGAGGTTATTGATATTTCTCCCAGCAACCTCGTCTCCAGCTTGAGCTTCATCCAGCCTGGCATTTTTCATGATGTACTCTGCATATACATTAAATTATAATTTGTAATTATCATTAAGAATATTGGCCTGTAATTTTCTTTTCTTCTAGTGTCCTTATCTGGTTCTTATCAGGGTTTACTGACCTATAAAATGAATCTGTAAGTGTTGGCTCCTCTTTTATTTTTTGTAAGAGTTTGAGATTTAGTATTAATTCTTTTAATGTTTAGGAGACTCCATCAGTGAACCCATCTGGTTCTGGAGTTGTGTTTGTTCAGAAGATTTTGATTACTGATTCAGTCCCTTTACTGGTAACTGGTCTGTTCAGAATTTGTTTCTTCATGATTCAGTCTTGGTAGATTATATGTTTCTAGGAATTTATCTGTTTCTTCTAGGTTATCCAATTTGTTGGCATATAATGTTTTTATGATCATTTGTATTTCTGTAGTATCATTTGTAATACTTCCTTCTTCACTTCTGTTTATTTGAATCCTCTCTCTTTTTGTTCCATTGTGAATCTAGGTAAAAGTTTATCTGTTTTGCTTACCTTTTCTAAAATCTAGTTCTTAGTTTCATTTTTAGTTGTCTTTTTAGCCTCTAGTTTATTTAATTCTACCCTGATCTTTGTTCTTTCCTTTTGTCTACTAATTCTGGGCCTGATGTCTCACTTTAAATGTGTGACTACCATCCTCAAATGGGCCTTCATTTTGCTGGCAGTCCAATGGCTTTCTGCAGTCCTTTCACTCTACTCTCTTTTTTAAACACTGTTGTATACCTTCTCCTTTGTCCTTAACCTACAGCATCCCCCTTCTTATTGCTCACTCTCGGATGATGACCTTACTTCCATGTGAGAACATCAGAAGAGAATGTCCACCTTCTCTCACCTCCATCCACTCTCTGCACTTGTGCTGTGTTCTCCCCTTCCTTCCACTCACAGGAGATGTACCATATTTGCTGCTCTCCTAGAGCAGCCCTCCCCTGTGGATAAGATCCCACACCGTCTACCCCCTCCTCCTTTCTGGGATCATCAGTTTTTTTGTCTCTCTACCAAATCAATCCCATTAGTGCAGAAATATGCTGTATTTCCAAACTTAGTGGTGGGGGTGGAGGGGAGGGAACCTCTCCCTTTGAGAGCCACTGTGGTGGCTCAGGTTGTAAAGAATCTGCCTGCAGTGAGGGAGGCTGAGGTTCAGTCCCTGGGTCAGGGAGATCCCTGGAGAAGGGAATGGCTGGCTATGCACTGCAGTATTCTTGCTTGGAGGATCCCATGGACAGAGGAGCCCAGTGGGCTACAGTCCATGGAGTTGCAAAGAGTCGGACATGACTGAGCGACTAACACTTTCAACCTCTTCCTTGACTCCAACATGCCCCTCATCATTTAACCTTCACCCATTTGCTCTGCTATTTCTTACAACAGAAGTCCTCAATGAATCGTATAAGCTTGCTGTTTCACTTCTTCTCTGTTGTCTTTGTAACCCACACTCATCAGTCCTGCTACAGAATGGAATGGTTTTGTCAAATGATGCCACTTTGCCAAAATCAGTGGCCAGTTCTTCATTTTCATCTTATTCACCCTGTCAGCAGCATTTGATACACTTGGTCATGCATTCGTTTTTAAAGATGTAATTTTTTGTATAATGCAACTTTTTGAGAGATAATTTGTGTACCATAATACGTGAAAGTGATAGTCACTCAGTCGTGTCTGACTCTTTCCAACCCCATGGACTATACAATCCATGGAATTCTCCAGACCAGAATCCTGGAGTGGGTAACCCTTCCCTTCTCTAGGGGATCTTCCCAACCCAGGGGTCAAATCCAGGTCTTCTGTATGGCAGGCGGATTCTTTACCAGCTGAGCCACAAGGGAAGCCCAAGAACACTGGAGTGAGTAGCCTATCCCTTCTCCAGGGTATCTTCCTGACCCAGGAATCAAACCGGGATCTCCTGCATTGCAGCAGATTCTTTACCAACTGAGCTAATTATAAATTTGCAATTCAATGATTTTTAATATATTCACATCCTTATGCACTTCCTAGACATTTCATCACTTTAGAAAGTAACCCCATAGTCATTTGCAGTCACTTCCTATCATTCAGTCCCTCATAGTCAGTGATTTACTTTTTGTCTCTCTAGATGTGTGTGTTCTGGAAATTTTATATAAATGGAATAATCCAGTATATTTCCTTTGCATCTGCCTTCTTTCACTGAATGTGATGTTTTCAAGATTCATCTCTGTTATAGCATATATCATTGCTTCATCCCTTTTTACTAGTGAATAATATACCATTATATGGATATACACATTTAGTTGTCCATTCATCTGGTGATGGACATTTGAGTTGTTTCCATTCTTTGACTAGAGTAGTGGTGCTATGAGCATTCACATACAAGTCTTTAGGTGGACCATTGTTCTCAAATTGCTGGATTATATGGTAGCTGAATTTATTCCATCCTTGTTGAGACCCCTTTCCCTTGTCTTTCAGGACACTGTTGGTTTTCCCTTTACCTTGCTGTCCACTCCTTAGTCTGTCTAACCTTGGAGTGCCCTGGAGGTCAGTTCTTAGTCTTCTTCCCTCCTCTAGATTCACTCTCTAGGTGATCTCTTCCAGTTACTTGGTTTTTAAATACCATCTATATATAGATAATTTCCAAACTTGTATTTGCAGTTCAAGCTTCTCAACTCTTAACTCCTGTATCTAACTGCCTCCATGACATCTCCACTTGTCTGTCTTATGTGCCTCTCAATTTTAACACGTCTAGAGCTATAAACTCCTGCTTTTCCCACCAGAATCTGTATCTCCTGCTGTCTTTTCCAACTCCATGGTGGCGGTTCCTTTTTTTCAATGCTCAGGCCAAAACCTTTGGAGTCATCCTTGAATCCTTCCTCCTGTCCATGGCATCAGCAGATCCTGTTGACTGCACATTCAAAGCATGTCCAGAATCTGATCTTTTCTCAGTGTCTCCCTGATCCAATCCACAAACTTCTCAGTTACTTCCTAGCTGGTCTCCTTTAATCACTCTGACCAGTCTTTTCTTGATGTAGCAGTAAGGATCCTTTTAAAAGGAAAGACCTGTTCCTTCTCTGTTCAACACTTTATCAAAGTTTTTTCCCCCTCAAGGTGAAAACCAGAGTCTCAAAAATGCTCACAGGTCTCCATGATCTGAGCCTTCTGCTGCTTCAGTGACTGCACCTCCTGCCACTTCTCACTCATTTCTCTTCAGCCACAGTGGCCTCCTTGCTGTTCCTCAGATGTGCAAATCATGCTTCCTCCTCAAGATCTTTGCACTGCTCTGCATCTGAAATTCTCCTCCCCAGACATTCTTCTGATACTTTCCTTTATTTCTTTAGGTCTGTGGTCAAGACTGCCAGTGGCCTTCCAAGATCTAATGTCCTTCTCTTTCTTGGCTGGGTACACAGATGCACAGCTATAAGACCACTTTCCCTAACTTCCCTGGCAGCTGTGTGTCACCATGAGACTAAATTTTGGCCAATGAAAGTAAGCAGTGGGATTTCACTTTAAGGCAGGGGAGTGGGGGGCAGCTTCACTTACCCTTCCTTCACTCCCCCTCTATCCCACAGTGTTTGCAACACAAACCAAAGTTTCTGCTCTCATAGAACTTATATCTGCTTGGGGGAAAAGACAAAAAATTAACGAAAGTAGATACACAATGTGTTTGATGGTACTGGATGCAGTGGAAATAAGTAAAGTTCATTTCAAGTCGTGACTCTTTGTGACCCCAATGGACTGCAGCACACCAGGCTTCCCTGTCCATCACCAACTTCTGGAGCTTACTCAAACTCATGTCCATCGAGTTGGTGATGCCATCCAACCGTCTCATCCTCTCCCTTTCCCTTCTCCTCCTACCTTCAATCTTTCCCAATATCAGGGTCTTTTCAAATGAGTCAGTTCTTCACATCAGGTGGCCAAACTATTGGAGTTTCAGCTTCAGCATCAGTCCTCCCAGTGAATATTCAGGACTGATTTAGTAGGGTCATGTTAATAGGGAGTGGGGTGTTTTGCTGTTTAGTCTGTACTGTCAGAGATAGCTCCACTGATAAGGCAGAATTTGAGAAAAATCTTACATCAGTTTGGATTAGGTGGTCTTTTTCGTTGTTGTTTGTCTGTTTTTTTACATAAAAGACCCTGACGCTGGGAAAGGTCGAAAGCAGGAAGAGAAGGGGACGACAGAGGTTGAGATGGTTGAATGTAATCACCAACTCAATGGACATAAGTTTGAGCAAGCTCTGGGAGTTGGTGATGGACAGGGAAGCCTGGCATGCTGCAGTACATGAAGTCGAAAAGAGTCAGATAGGACTGAGTGACTGAACTGACTGACTGACTGAAAGAATCTGCCTGCAATGCGGGATACCTGGGTTCGATCCCTGGGTTGGGAAGATCTCCTGGAGGAGGGCATGGCAACCGACTCCAGTATTCTTGCCTGGAGAATCCCCATGAACAGAGGAGCCTGGTGGGTTACAGTCCATGGGGTCACAAAGAGTTGGACACGACTGAGTGACTAAGCACACAAACCCCAAACAACATTGACTTTAACAAGATAGAAATTTATTTCAGGACTTCGCTGGCATTCCAGTAGTTAAGACTCTGCATTCCCAATACAGGGAGCATGGGTTCAATCCCTGGTCAGGGAACTAAGATCCTGCATGCCACACAGCACAGCCAAAAAAAGCAGGGCTATAAAAATATATTTCTTTCAAATGAACAAAATCTGTAAGTCAGGCTAGGAGGGGTAATGAGGCTGTTGGAGGTCACTACAGAACCAATACCTTTTAGCTTACAGCTCCTCAAAGCTGCAGTGCAGGGCTCCCTGCCTAGGTGTTGCCATCTGCTTTCCCACCAGGCCACAGAAGGCATGTTGCCGCCCTGCACTTCCATTAATCGTTTAGTTTGCCCTGAATTTGACAGACAGTTCATTTCTTCATTTCTCACCTTCACTTTGGTCAGGAGAAGGGCGTTTTAATAGTCAAGTTTCCAATTCTTTATACAATCCTGGACAAATCATTTCAGTTCTGTGAGCCCCTGGACATCATTTCTGGGATGATGGGATTAGAACAGACCTCTCATCAGCTTTAAAACTAAGTGATTCTAAAATAATCATTTAATTTCTGGCTATTGCACCTAATTTTTCTTACATGAACATGAAACTTGTGTGACCAGCCATAATCACGCAATTCAGTTATTTAATGGTAAGTTTATTTTTCCATTTTAACACTTACCTTCAAAACCTTGAAGAGAAATTGTTTACTTCTTGAAAATTTTTTAAATTCTGAATCAGCATACATTATTCTAAGGATTTTTTAAAAATTCACCTGCCCAGGATCTATTGGAGATGGGAATGGGAAATGAGGTGGTAGGATGAATTTTGGCAAGTGTACCACTTTTTTAAAATCTCCAAAGGATATTTTGATGTGTACACCTGGGTAGGAAGCACTGCTTCCTGGCATTCCATCTAGTGTCAGTAGCATCCTTCTGGATCCCTGAGCATCCAGAGAACATTTTGTTTTAAGGCCCCATCACCCTGTGTAATCCTGTCCTCTAAGTTCGCAAGAACTTGAGGCCAAAGGATTGCATTTAGGGTTGGATGGTAAACATTCCCATTGATTGATCATTGATTTTGACTAGAGATAAATGATCAAAATTTTTCAAAGCAGATTTTTATATTACTAATACAATGAGAATTTGTAGAAATCTTACATTTAAATTCCCAAACTACTCAGTTTACACACCTGAATTTTTTTCTGATGAAAGACCTAAAGTCAGAAACTTGAACAAATGACTTTGTAATAGCAGATGGAACTGTACTGATGCTAGTGAGAGGCCTCACCTTACTGCCACGTACAGATTTCTCTATGAGCAGCTCCTAAAAGATGAGTCTTACTTGAGCCTAAGTCCCAGGTCAGATGGTGCTACTTCGGGGCTGCTTGCTGCTGCTGCTAAGTCACTTCAGTCGTGTCTGACTCTGTGCCACCCCATAGATGGCAGCCCGCCAGGCTCCGCTGTCCCTGAGATTCTCCAGGCAAGAACACTGGAGTGAGTTGCCATTTCCTTCTCCAATGCATGAAAGTGAAAAGTGAAAGTGAAGTCACTCAGTCATGTCCGACTCTTCGTGACCCCATGGACTGCAGCCTACCAGACTCCTCCATCCATGGGATTTTCCAGGCAAGAGTACTGGAGTGGGGTGCCATGGCTGCTTAGTCTAAGTAAATGCAGTTTCCCGCCCCTGATGTTGCATTAATGATCCTCATGCTCTGTAAATTTAGATTCTGCCCATTTCTTTACCATAGATATTTTTTCAACTGACTTAATTTTGAAACTGAATATAGATGGCACTTTTAAAATAAGAATAATGCTTACACAGTGGAATTAATCTGCTTTATGGTATCAATATTTGTGAAAGAAAGGTAGATACTATCAGTTCGTTCTTTTGTTCATTTATTCATTATAGGAATATTTAGCAGTCTTCTACTATTTACCAAGTGCAACTCTAGGATGCAAGGCAACAGCAATTAACAAAACAGACAAAATATTCTGCTGTGATAGCCTATAGCTTTTACAGAGGAGAGAGGAGGTGTGAGAAGAGTTAACCAAGTCCTAAGAGGTTTGTCACTTACTTGAGCCACACTGTGAAACTGTAATTAATCTGATCTATTACATTTCAAAATGAAATTTTTATATTGTGAATTTTTTTTTCACATGTGAGTACTTTTTCTAACCAACTTAGTTAAGATGATTTTATACCAAGTATGGATTCACTCTAAAATTTAGATCAAGATGAGATTTTAATTAGTTATAATTTTACCATTGACCCATTTATATACCAAAAAAAAAAGATAGAAAAAAGATACGTGCAAGAAGC
The DNA here is from genome assembly GCF_910594005.1 of Cervus elaphus. Taxonomy (NCBI): domain Eukaryota; kingdom Metazoa; phylum Chordata; class Mammalia; order Artiodactyla; family Cervidae; genus Cervus; species Cervus elaphus. The sequence continues at coordinate 36,566,359 of NC_057831.1, forward strand.
TACCTTGAAAATTTTCATAAAGCATGTTAATAACTTACTTTAAAAAACACCTGGAACATTAATTGGCTTGCACTGTCAGTTCAGTTCAGTTGCTCAGTCATGTCCGACTCTTTGCGACCCCACAGACTGCAGCACGCCAGGCCTCCCTGTCCATCACCAACTCTCGGAGCTTGTTCAAACTCATGTTCATTGAGTGAGTGATGCCATCCAACCATCTCATCCTCTGTCATCCCCTTCTCCTCCCACCTTCAATCTTTTCCAGCATCAGGGTTTTTTCCAACGAGTCAGTTCTTTGAATCAGGTGGCCAGAGTATTGGAGCTTCAGCTTCAGCATCAGTCCTTCCAATGTCTATTCAAGACTTATTTCCCTTTGGATTGACTAGTTTGATCTCCTTGCAGTCCAAAGGAATCTCAACAGTCTTCTCCAGCATCACAGTTCAAAAGCATCAATTCTTAGGTGCTCAGCTTTCTTTATGGTCCAACTCTCACATCCGTACATGACTACTAGAAAAACCATGGCTTTGACTAGATAGACCTTTCTCAGCAAAGTCATGACGTGGTCTGACAAAACGTGGTCCACTGGAGAAGGGAATAGCAAACCACTTCAGTATTCTTGCCTCGAGAACCCCATGAACAGTATGAAAAGGCTTGTACTGTAACTGGCTCATAAAAAGATTGATCAAATTATTTATCTGGAGAATTGATAGCTGCTGTTTAATAAATAAGTCTCACTTCTGAAAGGCAAAATTTAAATCATTTTTGGGAAAAATCAAAGGCTTTTTAAATTTTTTTTCAATTTTTTCTAATTTAGAGGGTTTTAAAAAAAGTTTAAGCTAAAAATGCCTTTTATAAAAAGATTAGAGCAAAACATCTGTTTCCTGGCACTTATTTCACTATTTCTTCTTCTGAAGGTGCTAAGTTTAATGAACATGAAGAAAAAGCAAGAGGCTTTGTCCTCTTTCAACAAATGACAAGTGCAGGACAGAAAAGGTCAAGGATATTGAGAAGGTCCAGTGAACTTTATTTAGAAAGTCTAAATGTTAAATATTAACTTTTCTGCTTTCATCCTGCTATCACAGTTTTCCTTCATCATTGAGCCTTGAGTGTAATTTTCTGCCCTGCTCTAATCTCCTCTTCAAGTACCTGATGATGGAAAGAATAAACTTTTACCATTTCAAAAGGCAAGCACAGCACCTGACCAGTGCTTAGAGTGACTCCTAAGACCAAAATATTAAAGTTTGTTAGACTTAAGCTTTTAAAAATTATGTATTAATAATACAGTTTCATAAGAGTGTGCCAAATTGTTATAAATTTTTCTACAGTTGATTCACATGCCCATCCCTTTTCTAGGAAGAAGCATAATAATCAGGAAATATTCACCTATAAAAGGAAAGGGGGCTACAAGTTTCAGAGAGATTGGTCCCCGTCCACTAAACTGAGTCCCTCCTGTTTCTGAACTTACCTGCCATCGCTCAGGTTCAGTCCTGCAGAGCGGACGGCTCCTACCCCACACCTGTGCATGGCACAGTGGGCACGGTGACAGAATTTTATATGGATAAATATCAAGACAAATGTTATTTTTTCATGCCTTTTCCTTTTAGTCACATCAGTGTTTCAGGGTAAAGCAGATTGTGGCATCACAGACATGTTTTTCAGGTGCTGGATTCTTTGTTCAGTTTTTAAAGATTAAAAGTGAAGTCACTGAGTCGTGTCCTACTCTTTGCGACCCCATGGACTGTAGCCTACCAGGCTCCTCCATCCATGGGATTTTCCAGGCAATAGTACTGGAGTGGGTTGCCATTTCCTTCTCCAGGGTATCTTCCCAACCCAGGGATTGAACCCGGGTCTCCCTCATTGTGGACAGACGCTTTACCATCTGAGCCAAGGAAGTCCTTTTAAAGATTAGACCATGTTAAAAACTTTTGTAGTACTGATTACAGCAGAATTTGGTTTTGGACCTTTGAAATTTATTCATGTATGTTTTGTTTTTTGTCTGTTTTCAATTTTGTTAGTACAGTTTTATTTACGGTGTTGTGTTAGTTTCAGCTATACAGCAAAATGATTCAGATATAGAGATACTCATTTTCAGTTTCTTTTGCCTTATAGGTTATTACAAAATATTGAGTAGAGTTCCCTGTGCTATAGAGTAGGTCCTTGTTATCTATTTTATATGTAGCAGAGTGGATATGTTAATCCCAAACTCCTAATTTATCCATCTGTCCACATCCCCTTTGGTAGCCATAAGTTTGCTTCATGTATATTTTAGATATAGTATACCTAAATAACACAAGTATTATTGGAGAGAGAGAGATATATATACATGCTTGTGTTTAGTCACTTCAGTCATGTCCGACTCTGCAACCCCATGGACTGTAGCTCACCAGCCTTCTCTGTCTGTGGGAATTCTCCAGGCAAGAACACTGGAGTGGGTTGCCATGCCCTCCTCCAGGGGATCTTCCCAACCCAGGGATCAAACTCGTATCCTCGTGTCTCCTGTGGTTCATGCATTGCAGGCGGATTCTTTACCACTGAGCCACCAGGGAAGCCTATACGTATGTGTGTACACACACACACATTTACACACATTTTTATTTGCTAACTCACACTTACATATCATAGCACACTGTATTATCTATCTTAACAAAACTTTCACAGTCCTGTTAAACCTTTGTAGATATTTTAATGACTGAATATTCTTTCATCATATAAATGGGCCATAATTACCTCTTATAGTAATTTGTCTATTTAGAATGATTTTATTTGGAGCATATTATAAATAAAAATATGATGAACACATTTTCCAAATAGTTTCCTCTTATCTGATTTCTTTCCCCTAAGATCATATTGCTAGACTAGTTCAGTGGGTGCCACAGAGATAAATTTAAAGAAAGTTTTAATTACTAATGCCCCTAAAAGAAGAGGAAAATGGGTTGTATTATGGGATATAATGTGACTTTTATCCAAAAATAACTGTTTTTCTTGTTATTTAGAATTTAACTTATGACCAAATATACAGGATAGTGGTAAGCATAGGCCCTGAGGCCTGGCTCTCTGGGTTATAACTGTGTCTCTGCAACTTCCTCACTGGACAGACAATTCAAAGTATGCCTCAGTTTCCTCAGCTGTGAAATGGTAATAATAATAGTCCCTGCCTCTTTGGGTTGTTGTAAGAATTAAATGGGTTAATTTATGTTAATCTCTTGGAACCATGCTAGCAAATATTTAGTCACTAAATATTTATAACAGTAACAGCAATAGCATCTAAGAATATTTCTTAATTTTACATTCTCAAAGGTTTTTCTTCTGTTTCTATTTCCCTGGCATCTCAAATACTAACATATTTCAAATTACTTCTTAGTTAGATTCTTCCATACCTGCAAGTACACGCACAAAATGCGCCTTCCTAAAGATTCCTAGAATTGTTAGTGTTTGAGTTGTACACATAAATCACGCGGCATATGCCTAGATCCTTATCTCAAACAGCCAATGGCAGAATTCTTAGAAAATGTTTTTCATAGATGGTTGGAGGGCTTTAATAGTTTTCACCTTCAAGTACAAAAGTTATCACAAAGATCACTAAAATAAAGGAGCAAAATGTGGTGTGAATTCGTGGATATCTTCATTGGAAAAAGAAAGCTGTCTACCCCAGTCAGTATCCCAAGCCCTTGCCCATTTTTCTACTGCAGTTACGTGCTCTGAAACTGCAGGTGGGTCTCTTCAAAGGCTTTCACTCTGTTTATTACAATAAGACATTTATTTTTATTGCAGTAAATCTGCGCCCCACAGGGCTTGCCTGAACCTCATGGAAAGTGAAAGTGAAGTTCACTCAGTCATGTCTGACTCTTTGCAACCCATGGACAATACAGTCCATGGAATTCTCCAGGCCCAGAATACTGGAGTAGGTAGCCTTTCCCTTCTCCAGGGCATCTTCCCAACCCAGGGATCAAACCCAGGTCTCCCACATTGTGGGGAGATTCTTTACCAGCTAAGCCACAAGGGAAGTCCAGAACCTCATGGAGTCACTAGCAATACTTGAGTAGATAAGGCAGGACTGTGTGGCCTCCTTGACCCATTCTTGCTAAGCTCAGAGCTGATCTTGGCCCGTTATATGTTAACATGCCAAAGACTAAAAGGGAGGACACAACCAGAAGAAAAGCGTAGAGAAGTGGCCTCCCTATAGATTTCTTCTTCCTGTTCCCTCTGAAGCAGGGTTCCTCAAAGTCAGCTGTACTGAAGGTTTGGAGCGGGTGACTTTTTCATGGCAGGCTCTCCTGTGCGCTGTAGAATGTTTACTCACGTCTCTGGCCTCAACTCACGAGTTTGCAATGTCACACACCCTCGTCCCTGTCACGTAGTGGCTGGTATCTGAATCCTAGTATGACATTCAGTTCAGTTCAGTCGCTCAGTCGTGTCCAACTCTTTGCGACCCCATGAACTGCAGCACACCAGGCCTCCCTGTCCATCACCAGCTCCCAGGGTCCACCCAAACCCATGTCCATCAAGTCAGTGATGCCATCCAACCATCTCATCCTCTGTCGTCCCCTTCTCCTCCTGCCATCAGCCTTTCCCAGCATCAGGGTCCTTTTAAATGAGTCAGCTCTTCGCATCAGGTGGCCAAAGTATTGGAGTTTCAGCTTCAACATCAGTCTTTCCAATGAACACCCAGGACTAGTCTCCTTTAGGATGGACTGGTTGGATCTACTTGCAGTCCAAGGGACTCTCAAGAGTCTTCTCCAACACCACAGTTCAAAAGCATCAATTCTTCGGCACTCAGTTTTCTTTATGGTCCAACTCTCACATCCATACATGACCACTGGAAAAACCGTAGTCTTGACTAGACAGACCTTTGCTGGCAAAGTAATGTCTCTGCTTTTTAATATGCTATCCAGATTGGTCATAACTTTCCTTCCAAGGAGTAAGCGTCTTTTAATTTCATGGCTGCAATCACCATCTGCAGTGATTTTGGAGCCCAGAAAAATAAAGTCAGCCACTGTTTCCACTGTTTCCCCATCTATTTGCCATGAAGTGATGGGTCCAGATGCCATGATCTTAGTTTTCCAAATGCTGAGCTTTAGGCAACATTTTCACTCTCCTCTTTCACTTTCATCAGAGGCTCTTTAGTTCTTCTTCACTTTCTGCCATAAGAGTGGTGTCATCTGCATATCTGAGGTTATTGATATTTCTCCCAGCAATCTTGATTCTAGCTTCTGCTTCCTCCAGCCCAGCGTTTCTCATGATGTACTCTGTATATAAGTTAAATAAGCTGGGTGACAACATACAGCCTTGACATACTCCTTTTCCAATTTGGAACCAGTCTGTTGTTCCATGTCCAGTTCTGACTGTTGCTTCCTGACCTGCATACAGATTTCTCAAGAGGCAGATCAGATGGTCTGGTATTGCCATGTCTTTAAGAATTTTCCACAGTTTATTGTGATCCACACAGTCAAAAGCTTTGGCATAGTCAATAAAGCAGAAATAGATGTTTTTCTGGAACTCTCTTGCTTTTTCGATGATCCAGCGGATCTTGGCAATTTGATCTCTGGTTTCTCTGCCTTTTCTAAAACCAGCGTGAACATCTGGAAGTTCTCGGTTCATGTATTGCTGAAGCCTAGTTTGGAGAATTTTGAGCATTACTTCACTAGCGTGTGAGATGAGTGCAATTGTGCGGTAGTTTGAGCATTCTTTGGCATTGCCTTTCTTTTGGATTGGAATGAAAACTGACCTTTTCCAGTCCTGTGGCCACTGCTGAGTTTCCCAAATTTGCTGGCATATTGAGTGCAGCACTTTCACAGCATCATCTTTCAGGATTTGAAATAGCTCAACTGGAATTCCATCACCTACACTAGCTTTGTTTGTAGTTATGCTTCCTAAGGCCCAGCTGACTTCGCGTTCCAGGATGTCTGGCTCTAGGTGAGTGATCACACCATCGTGATTATCTGGGTCGTGAAGATCTTTTTTGTACAGTTCTTCTGTGTATTCTTGCCATCTCTTTGTATTATCTTCTGCTTCTGTTAGGTCCATACAATTTCTGTCCTTTATTGAGCCCATCTTTGCATGAAATGTTCCCTTGGTATCTCTAATTTTCTTGAAGAGATCTCTAGTCTTTCCCATTCTATTGTTTTCCTCTCTTTCTTTGCATTGATCACTGAGGAAGGCTTTCTTAACTCTCCTTGGTATTCTTTGGAACTCTGCATTAAAATGGGTATATCTTTCCCTTTCTCCTTTGCGTTTTGCTTCCCTTCTTTTCACAGCTATTTGTAAAACCTCCTCAGGCAGGCATTTTGCTTTTTTGCATTTCTTTTCCTTGGAGAGGATCTTGATTCCTGTCTCCTGTACAATGTCACGAACCTTTGTCCATAGTTCATCAGGCACTGTGTCTATCAGATCTAGTCCCTTAAATCTATTTCTCACTTCCACTAGTCATAATGGATTTGATTTAGGTCATACCTGAATGGTCTAGTGGTTTTCCCTACTTTCTTCAGTTTCAGTCTGAATTTGGCAATAACGAGTTCATGATCTGAGCCACAGTCACCTCCTGGTCTTGTTTTTGCTGACTGTATAGAGCTTCTCCATCTTTGGCTACAAAGAATATAATCAATCTGATTTCAGTGTCAACCATCTGGTGATGTCCATGTGTAGAATCTTCTCTTGTGTTGTTGGAAGAGGGTATTTGCTATGACCAGTGCATTCTCTTGGCAGAACTCTATTAGCCTTTGCCCTGCTTCATTCTGTACTCCAAGGCCAAATTTGCCTGTTACTCCAGGTGTTTCTTGACTTCCTACTTTTGCATTCCAGTCCCCTATAATGAAAAGGACATCTTTTTTGGGTGTTAGTTCTAGAAGGTCTTGTTGGTTTTCATAGAACCATTCAACTTCAGCTTCTTCATCGTTACTGGTTCGGGCATAGACTTGGATTACCATGATATTGAATGGTTTGCCTTGGAAACGAACAATCATTCTGTCATTTTTGAGATTGCATCCAAGTACTGCATTTCAGACTCTTTTGTTGACTATGATGGCTACTCCATTTCTTCTAAGGGATTCCTACCCACAGTAGTAGATATAATGGTCATCTGAGTTAAATTCACCCATTCCAGTCCGTCTTAGTTCACTGATTCCTAGAATGTCGATGTTCACTCTTGTCATCTCCTGTTTGACCACTTCCAATTTGCCTTGATTCATGGACCTAACATTCCATGTTCCTGTACAATATTGCTCTTTATAGCATCGAACCCTGCTTCCATCACCAGTCCCATTCACAACTGGGTTTTGTTTTTGCTTTGGCTCCATCCCTTCATTCTTTCTGGAGTTATTTCTCCACTGATCTCCAGTAGCATATTGGGCACCTACCGACCTGGGGAGTTCATCTTTCAGTGTCCTATCTTTTTGCCTTTTCATACTTTTCATTATGGAGTCTATTTTAATATGAACTGCCAAGATGGAATGAGCTGCATGTTACCTTTTTGTACCTTAGAATATTTTTTTTGCATAAATTGTTGAATCAAATTTAGAACCCAAATTTTCACTGAACCTACATTCATTTCAATATTGAGAGAAAATGCACTAGTTTTTCAGTGTTTTTTAATTGATATTTTATGTTTATTCTTATGAAAAGTCATATGAAAAAGGAGCCCCTGTATGAAAAATATAATCACATGTATTTATATTTTTCATATTATTTTGCTGTTTACCTGAGTATTTCTCTTGGAAGTACTACTGTTGGCTAATACAGCTATGAGCTATAGTTAGTTCATACTTTTTTAGAATTTTTCCTTTGATTTTCATTAACTTATGAATATTCTGCAGAGAAATGCAACTGAAGAGTTGATTGATAATCATCAGATTTGGGCAGATTTTACATAACAACTCTACTAGTAAAGCCTAACTTTTATTTAGTGTTTATTTTGTGTTAAATGTAACTCTTTGCTACATTATTTTCATGTAATCCTCAGTGGTATGAATGTATTAAATATTCATGTTCATAATTTTCCCCGTGTTATTTTTTTGAACATTAAGCCTAGTATTTAATTTTTCAGTGGAGTATAATTGTTTTGCAATGTTGTGCTAATTTCTGTTGTACAGCAACATGAATCAGCTATATGTACACATATACTCCCTCCCTCCCTCCCTCCCACCCATCCCACCCCTCTAGGTCATCACATCTCTGAGCTGAATTCCCTGTGCTATATAGCAGGTTGCCACTAGGTATCTATTTTGCACATGGTAGTGTACTCTTGCCTGGAAAATCCCATGGACGGAGGAGCCTGATGGGCTGCTGTCCATGGGGTCTCTAAGAGTCGGAAACAACTAAGCGACTTCACTTTCACCTTTCACTTTCATGCACTGGAGAAGGAAATCTCAACCCACTCCAGTGTTCTTGCCTGGAGAGTCCCAGGGACGGGGGAGCCTGGTGGGCTGCCGTCTATGGGGTCGCACAGAGTCGGACACGACTGAAGTGACTTAGCAGCAGCAGCAGCGGTGTATATATATGTCAGTGCTACTCTCTTGTTACTCTTTTTAATTGTCCATTATCCTATCCTCTTGTTCACTCAGTGTTTGGGGAATATCTTCTAGTTGAATGTTTGTCTGACAATAAGTGTTTATTAATAGGTTCAAAACTTTGCTAGACTTTTTGGTAAAAATGTTGTTTAGTCACTAACTCATGTCCAACTCTTTTGTGACCCCGTGGACTGCCTGCCAGGCTCCTTTCTCCATGGGATTTCCCAAGCATGAATACTAGAGTGGGTTGCCATTTCCTTCTCCAGGGCATCTTCCCAATCCAGGGATCAAACCTGTGTCTCCTGCATTGGCAGGAGGATTCTTTACCATTGAGCCATCAAGGAAGCCCAATAAAAATGTTACAAATAATATAGAGAAGAAGGGGAAATCTGGTTGAGACCATGTGACCTAGAAACTCGAGATAACTAAGATTACGCTATTATATGACATGTAATGAAGTGTAGATTGTGTGGTGGTGAGGTATAGGAATTCAGAATTAGGAAAGGTTATTTAGACCCGACAGTAGTTAGTGAAGCTCTGTGGTCAGTGGATTCTTATCTCAACTTCAAAGGAAGTTAAGATTTGGTTTGGTTGGTGATTGGTCAGTGATCAGCAGATGGCATTCTAGGTGAAAGGACAAGCAAGAGACAGTCCTCAAGGTGAGAAAAAGCTTCCAGAGTAACAAATACAATTGATCCAAGTTTTTGAAAATTTCCTGTGATTCTGACATGATTTTTACACATTTTTAGGAAAAGAATATTGATTGTATTCTCATTGTTTTCTGACCTAAAATAAGAGAATGTGAGAGTATTTCTGAGGTTGGAGAGACCTCAGGTATAAAAGTCTGTACTCTGAGTATTCATTTGGCATTTGTGTTGTCCATGATTCCAGAGATAGAAGAAAAGTAAAAAGGTGGTGTTTTTCATATTTATTTCCTTAATTCAAAATTTATTACACCATGCTTTGCCCTACAAAAGATTACAATGGAAACTTGCAAACTGGTATGTATTTTGCTTGTTGGTAGTGAATATTTCTGGATAACTTTCCCACACTGGAATTCTTTATTTCACTGGTTCTCAGACTTATTTTCTTCTGCTTCTTTCTAGCTATTTATTCTCTTCTTCTAGGTTTCCGTCTTATATAGTCTCATAATCTCTCATTACATAGAATAGGTATTCTAAGGAGGTGTTAGGCCTGGGGAAAATTGGGTTTGAGAGTCCAGGAGTGGTGTGTGGATCATATATGGTTTGAAAGTTCCCCTCAGAAATATTGGTATCACCCCTTCACTGTACCCTTTGCTATAAAAGAATTTTTATACACATTTTTATTTCTATATCTCCATTGATATTTTTCTGGAGTATGATTAATATATTAGATTATTAATGAATTCAAATAAACTATCTTCAGTATCTTAACTGGAAACTTTTTAAAAATTCCTCTCTCTTTTTATAATTTTGTGTTTTAGATCCGCAAATCCAGTACTGAGGGATCTATTTGGACCCACAGGGCACCACGCCCAGAGCTGTCTGAGGGCATTCCTCAGGTCAGCCTGCAGCTAAATCGGAGAAAATCCTGCTGGGATGACATGAGTTCAGCAGAGGATGCTAATGCTGCCAAGTTGCTGTCCAGGTTAGCATGTTTCTTTTGTGTATGTGTCATGTATGCCATCATCTGTGCTAATGTACACACCTCATATGTAGGTGTGTTTACACATATCCACCACCAGGGTCATCATGATACAGATCAGTGAGTGAGTGAGTGAGTGAAGTCGCTCAGTCGTGTCCAATCAGTAAAACTGTTTAAAATTTACCGTAACTTTTGAAAATGTTCTGACTAGTAGTTCTTATCACAGAAGCATTCCTGGTTTGTTATATTTTATTTTTTGGATTAAAACAAATTAGTCAGTCAGTCAGCCTATGCTAGCCTCACATTAAATGTTGGAAGAGTTATTTTTTTGGATGCCTTTTCATAGTATGTTCAGTGGCCAATGTTATCTGCAGTTAAAGGGGATTTCACAGTTGTTACTAGAACCAACTCTCACTAACACATTTTGAATATTGCCTTTTAAGCATTAGGTTGCTTGTTAAACCTAAAAGCAAACTTTATTGATATGCTTGAGGAAAAAGGCATATGATTTTCTTAAAATAGGTAAAATGGGGTCTGAATCTTATTTATTTCTAACATATAGAATTTTTCCTTTTAAAAGTTTTTCATCTTTTTTTGTAACTTAAAACCTATTTCTATAATTTAAAAAAATCATTACAATAAATTTCACTAAAAACAAAATGTAAATCCTTTCTATGTCTTTGAAGTAACAGAATAGATAGTGTGCCAATTTTTATTTCAAAAATGAACTTATGAAGCTGTTTTCATTTGCAGTTGCTTTCTAGAACAAGTTATTGTTTAGTTCATAAATTTGAACCAGGGAAAAATGTGTGTGTGTGTTCTGTACACATACACACAGGTTCTCTTGGAGAAGGAAATGGCAGCCCACTCCAGTATTCTTGCCTGGAAAATCCCATGGACAGAGGATCCTGGTAGGCTACAGTCCATGGGGTCGCTAAGAGTCAGACACGACTGAAGCGATTTAGCAGCAACAGGTTTCTCTAAATTTTTTCTTAGGAGAGTTTCCATTTTTCTCCTTAACAGTTTATTGGTTGCCTCGGTATTAACCACAGAGTGGGGTAGTGTGTATTAAGTATATTGTATGCCCTTATTCTCTAAATACAGCATTCATTTTGGTTTACCAACTTTTTTCCAAGGAATTGTCAAGAAACATTTCATCAATCATAGTATTGATTTATTTTTTAGTTGCTCCTACTAAAGAAAAAAAATGGGGGCAATTCAGCAAAATCTATTTTTGTTAGCCCTATCTGATAAGCTTGATTGACTTTACAAAGCAGTGAATAAAGTCATTCTGTTTGCACTTATTAAAATCATTGCAACATACATAACAGTTTGATCTTCAACAAAATTACAGTATCAGTTAACAACAAAGATAACACTAGGAAAGAACCTTTGGTACTGAAATGTCCAGAATGAGGAAGTGTCTGTCCTGTGATTTTTCAACAATAAGTTTGATTTCTAGAGCTTTGAGAGTTGGTTTTTGGCTAACAGCGTGTTCTTGATAACTTGAAATTTTTAGAGTTTAGACCTTGTTCAGTAATTTTTCCCAGGTTGGCTGACTTTGATCATTTTTCTTCTTAGTTTCAAATCTTAAACATAGCCCCATTGCTTCTTGAGATGTAACAGAAGTGTGAATTTTAATCAGCAAGTGTTCATTATTTTTCTACTCTTCAGATAGTGGCAGTAAAAATAAAAGCATAAGGGAGTAATACACTTTAAAATGTGATGTCTTGAGAGTTCAGAGAGTTCACTATCATTGCTTATTGACTGACTTCTATCTCAAAAAATTATTTATTTATATGAATAACATTTTTCTGTATTTCTGTAATTGTCTAAAATTGGCTTTGAGGATGTTCAGTTCAGTTCAGTTGTTCAGTCATGTCTGACTCTTTGCAACCCTGTGGACTGCAGCACGCCAGGCCTCCCTGTCCATCACCAATTCCCAGAGTTTACTCAAACTCATGTCCATTGAGTCGGTGATGCCATCCAACCATCTCATCCTCTGTCAACCCCTTCTCCATCTGCCTTCAATCTTTCCCAGCATCAGGGTCTTTTCAAATGAGTCAGTTCTTTGCATCAGGTGGCTAAAGTATTGGAGCTTCAGCATCAGTCCTTCCAATGAATATTCAGGACTGATTTCCTTCAGGATGGACTGGTTGGATCTCCTTGCAGTCCAAGGGACTTTCAAGAGTCTTCTCCAACACCACAGTTCAAATCATATAGAAAACAATCATTTTTCTAGTCTTCATAGAATCTTTCTCTCATAATTAGAATGGCTTGAGAAAAACTTAGGAATACACTTTCTCTTGATTTTGTTAGAGCTCAGTGGAGCTGTTTTATACTGAATTCCCAGGCAAAGACAGGTGCTTAGTGATAGGTTCACCTCATTCAGGAAAGACATTTAGCTAGTCCATTTATATCATCTAAAACTGACAGCAGCAATTCCTAAAATATTGTCAAGAATTCTTTCTCTTTTTTGTAATGCAGATGCATGCATTACCAAAATTCACAGTTCTGGAAAGCATAACCTCTATTCTGACATGCCAACTTTGAAAGAATAAATGTCGTCATTCTCCACGTTGTAAGTACAGTGCCTAAGTTTGGCAGGTCGGAGGCACACACAGAAATGGGGATGTTGTTGGACAGGTGCATCCCTTAAGCAAGGCTGGAACATTCCAGTTCTTCTCCCTACATGGTAGTAATCTTATTTTTCTCCTTTTAAAAATATCAAGGACAGTATTTGTTTTGTCATTTACACAAGAACTAAACTGTAAGTATTAACTTGTATGTTAGTAAACAGGCTGTTTAAAAATTCTCCTGGAAGAGAAAGTCACACATCCAGCCTAAAAAGAGAAAGGAAAAATACATAGTATATGTAAAGTTTAAGATGTTAAAATGATTTAACGTTTCAGGGATAGCTATATTATTATCTATTTCAACATGTGACATAGATAAATGATCATTTTTCATGTTTCTCACACTGTACTTACTATATTATTTTCAGAATTTAATTTTAGAACTTAAGAGGATTAATATTTTTAGTCTTTTAGATTTTTAACAATATTTATTGTAATGTTTTATTTGAAAGGTTATGCATTTCCTTGAACGTGTGATTTTTCTTAAAGACCAAAAAAAATTTCTAGTTTTGTTCTGTAAAGTAAAAGTGTAGAGTCAAGAAACTATATGTATATTGCATGATTCCCTTTAAATGAGATGGCCAGAAAAGGCAAATTCATAGAAACAGATTTATGATTGTCTAGGGGTTGGGAGCCAGGAGGGGACTGTGACTGTATGGGAGAGTAGCTATACATGCCTAGAGGGGTGTTATTTAAGTCAGTGAAAATGTTCTGAAACTCTTCCATGGTGATAACTACACCACTTGGTAAAATTAATAAAAATCATTGAACTGTGTACTTGAAAAGGTAGATTTTATGATATGTAAAATACATTTCAGTAACATTGTTTTGAATAATACAAATGACCCACCTCCCAGAATATTGGAAATAAAAGCAAAACTAAACAAATGGGACCTAATGAAACTTAAAAGCTTTTGCACTACAAAGGAAACTATAAGTAAGGTGAAAAGACAGCCCTCAGATTGGGAGAAAATAATAGCAAATGAAGAAACAGACAAAGGATTAATCTCAAAAATATACAAGCAACTCCTGCAGCTCAATTCCAGAAAAATAAATGACCCAATCAAAAAATGGGCCAAAGAACTAAACAGACATTTCTCCAAAGAAGACATACAGATAGCTAACAAACACATGAAAAGATGCTCAACATCACTCATTATTAGAGAAATGCAAATCAAAACCACAATGAGGTACCATTACACGCCAGTCAGGATGGCTGCTATCCAAAAGTCTACAAGCAATAAATGCTGGAGAGGGTGTGGAGAAAAGGGAACCCTCTTACACTGTTGGTGGGAATGCAAACTAGTACAGCCGCTATGGAAAACAGTGTGGAGATTTCTTAAAAAACTGGAAATAGAACTGCCATATGACCCAGCAATCCCACTTCTGGGCATACACACTGAGGAAACCAGATCTGAAAGAGACACGTGCACCCCAATGTTCATCGCAGCACTGTTTATAATAGCCAGGACATGGAAGCAACCTAGATGCCCATCAGCAGATGAATGGATAAGGAAGCTGTGGTACATATACACCATGGAATATTACTCAGCCGTTAAAAAGAATTCATTTGAACCAGTCCTAATGAGATGGATGAAACTGGAGTCCATTATACAGAGTGAAGTAAGCCAGAAAGATAAAGAACATTACAGCATACTAACACATATATATGGAATTTAGAAAGATGGTAACGATAACCCTATATGCAAAACAGAAAAAGAGACACAGAAATACAGAACAGACTTTTGAACTCTGTGGGAGAAGGTGAGGGTGGGATATTTCAAAAGAACAGCATGTATACTATCTATGGTGAAACAGATCACCAGCCCAGGTGGGATGCATGTGACAAGTGCTCAGGCCTGGTGCACTGGGAAGACCCAGAGGAATCGGGTGGAGAGGGAGGTGGGAGGGGGGATCGGGATGGGGAATAAGTGTAAATCTATGGCTGATTCATATCAATGTATGACAAAACCCACTGAAATGTTGTGAAGTAATTAGCCTCCAACTAATAAAATAAATAAATAAATAAATAAAAAGAAAAATACAAATACAAAAAAAAATTGGATTGAGGAGATGTGGATGTGTTTTAACAAGAAATGAAACACATGAAAAGATGCTCAATGTTGCTCATTTTTAGAGAAATGCAAATGAAAACTACAATGAGGTATCACTGCACACTGGTCAGAATGGCCATCATCAAAAAGTCTACAAACCATAAATGCTGAAGAGGCTGTGGAGAAAAGGGAACCCTCTAACACTGTTGGTCAGAATGCAAATTGATAGAGCCACTATGGAGAACAGTATGGAGATGGCTTAAAAAAACTAGAATAAAACTGCCATATGATTCAGCAATCCCACTCCTGGGCATATACCCGAGGAAACCATAATTGAAATGACCTGGCTTTACTTCTGCTTCACTGAAATCCGAGAGGCAATTCTGTCAGCCCAGGAACCCAACAGAAGAGTGTGTTTACCTGCCAAAACCAATCTACAAAGACCAGAAGACGTGTTTGCTCCTTCAAATGCACACATACCAATACATGGCTACACAGATCACAGAGAATCAGGCAGACATGATATCACAACAGGAAACTAGCAAAGCCCCAGTAACCAAACCAAATAAATGGAAATAGACCAGTTTTCTAAAAAGAATTTTTAAAATCATGTTTTAAAAGCTTATTGAGGTGCAAGAGAACATTGATAGACAACTAAATAAAATTTAAAAAAAAAACAGTGCTTAATAGATCAAGGAGTATAATAGAGAAATAGAAACCATGAAAGGAGTCAAACAGAAATCTTGGAGCTGAAGACTACAATGACAGAACCAAAAATTTGATAGAGAGGTTCAATAGTGCAGATTCAATTGTGAAGAATAAAGAATCAGCCAACTTGAAAATAGGTTATTTAGCTTTAGTTGTAGGAACAAAAATAAGCATGCAAAAGAGTGGCAAAATCATGCAAGACCTAGAGAACAGCATTAAACAAATGAATATACATGACTTAGAAGTCCAAACAGGAGAAAGAGGAAGAAAGAAGAAAACTTATTTTAAAAATAATGGCTGAAAATTTTCTGAATCTTAAAGAGCATATGGATATCCAGATGAAAATAAAAGGACCCCGAACAAGGTTACTTTGGAACATGTTATACAAATTGTCAGAAGTTAAAGGCTGAAAGAGACTCTTGAAAGGAGTATGACCACATACAAAGCAACCCCATAAGGCTATAAGTGGATTTCTTGGCATGATCCTTGCAGGCCAGGAGGGAATAGGGTGATATATTTTTCTTGTGAAAGAAAAATTTGCCAACCAGGAATACTCTGTCAGACAAAACTGTCCTAAAGAAAAAGGGTTAAAATATTCAGTTATAAGATAAGTAAGTTCTGGGCATCTAATGCTCTGCATGATGATGGTAGTTAACAGTACTGTGTTGTATACTTGAAATTTGCTAAGTCAATCTTAATTGGCCTCACCAGAAAAACTAAATTGTAGCTGTGAGATGATGGATATGTCAATTTGCCTGTTTGTGGTAATCAGCTTACAATGTGTACATACATCAAATCATCACACTTATATACCTTAAAGATATATAATTTGTATTTGTCAATTATACCTCAGTAATGTTAGAAAAAATTACATAGCATGCATGTAATATTTTCTTCTACATTACAGTTTTGTCAGGTGACCCTGTAAAAATATTTCAGATCTGAAAAGTAACCTAGGATGAAGAAACCATGATTCTGAAAAGGTTGTTCATTTAACAGATATTTATTGAGTTAGGTGAATTACTGAAGACCACCTAGTTAATTGACAGGCTGAGATTAATATATGTCTTCTGATTGTTTTGCAGTTATTTCACTCCTATCTTCTACCTTGATTTACTTCACCTTTCATGTCTTTATACTTCTTTCTTCAACCTGATTGTGACTTTCTGAATTAAAGGGACTGAGTCTTGTTAGTTGGTTTTTGTTTTTTTTTTTTTCACATTCATGATAGTACCTACTAGTCATACACTTAGCCGATCCTGCTATAGTCATTATTCTTATAATATTATTACAGGTGCTCAATTTGAATTTAAATTCTACAGTCTTTATCTTGACTGACTCAAACTTCTCTGAGATTGAGGTCTGATTCTAAAATGGTAGAATTTTATGTGTCAGTTCTGTTTCTTGTGGTCCTTGGAAAGTGTTCCTTGGGAAAGGTTCCCAAGGGAACCCTGTATTGCCCACTCTTGAAGATGCCACAGAATTCCAGACAGCTGTACTCTCTCATCATCCTAACTCTCTGCACTGTCTTCCCATGGGATGGGTCTCTGGCCCTGATGTTGCATTTCTGTCAGTGATATGCTGCTTATTTATGTAGAAGAAGTTCATTGTTTTATGAGGCTCATTACCTCTGTGTGCAGCTCTCCGCCCTTGTGGCAGAAATTGTGTCTTGTGATGTTTGCTAAATGATTCTTCATATTTTAGTCACATTACAATAATAGATCTCATAAGATTCAGACGTCTAATGATTAATAATGAATCAGTATTCAACAATATTAGCTGTACCCATTGTCCTTCAAGATATCTAATCTGTTAATTCTGGCAGTTAGCTATGGCTTTCTTCCCTTCTGAAGTCCAGCCAGCCCCAGAAAGCAGCCATAATTATCCTGTGTTTGTACTTCATAAAGGGCACTCCAATTACTTCCTGAATGTCTATCTGTATTCCCTGGAATGTTTCACTCTCTGCTACTTGGAAAAAATGTTTCAAAATGTTTAACTGACTAGTAAGGCTCAAATAAAATTAGGATTCTTAGCTACAAGATTCATAACCGTATCATGTACAGTGTAATTTGAAAAATTACCAAATATAAATGTGCTGCTGACTCGGCAAGGTTTCCTGCGATAAGTCCCATTTGAGAAAAGGAAAGTCTAAAAACCACTTTGTGAAAAGCATAGTGGTAAGCCTAACCACACAGTTCACTTACAGAGTTACTGTTTTCTGAAGTATTCAGGCTCCCTGGCCTTCATAACAAAGATTTATAGAAAAGTAGGTTTGAAATGTCCCCAAGGTCCCAGGCTGTATTAGAAAAAAATATCTACCTCTATTTCTAAAGATAGTTTTCTAATCTATTCTTCACCACCACTAGCTCCCATGATAAATATTCCAGGGTCATCTTATTTTTTTTGTGTGTGTGTGTGTGTACATTTATTTTTTTTTTTTAATTTTTTTTTTATTCTTTGAATCAGCCATGGATTTACATGTATTCCCAATCCCGATCCCCACTCCCACCTCCCTCTCCACCCGATTCCTCTGGGTCTTCCCAGTGCACCAGGCCGGAGCACTTGTCTCATGCATCCCACCTGGGCTGGTGATCTGTTTCACCATAGATAGTATACATGCTGTTCTTTTGAAATATCCCACCCTCACCTTCTCCCACAGAGTTCAAAAGTCTGTTCTGTATTTCTGTGTCTCTTTTTCTGTTTTGCATATAGGGTTATCGTTATTACCTTTCTAAATTCCATATATATGTGTTAGTATGCTGTAATGTTCTTTATCTTTCTGGCTTACTTCACTCTGTATAATGGGCTCCAGCTTCATCCATCTCATTAGGACTGGTTCAAATGAATTCTTTTTAATGGCTGAGTAATATTCCATGGTGTATATGTACCACAGCTTCCTTATCCATTCATCTGCTGATGGGCATCTAGGTTGCTTCCATGTCCTGGCTATTATAAACAGTGCTGCGATGAACATTGGGGTGGACGTGTCTCTTTCAGATCTGGTTTCCTCAGTGTGTATGCCCAGAAGTGGGATTGCTGGGTCATATGTCATCTTAGATAAACTCTCTCACATACATTGAATAACTATTAAACATATTTCTAGTATTTTTAATCTCCTTTTTTCCTATAATTTAAAATGAAAGTCTCTAATACTTCTCTAGTTATTTTGATGATTAAAAAAGCAATTTATTTATTCACCAAGTCTGCCACTCAATACAGTTGCTGTATTCAAATTTTTGCATTTCACTAGAATACAAATTTCAATTTGAATTTGTTTTTACTAAACTCTATTTGTAGTATGAGTGATTGGTGAGAGGGAAGGTAAGTAATGGTAAAGAAATTTATTATGTTTGCAGATCATTCTCAGTAGCATGTAAATCATCAGAGTATAACAGGACTGCTGTGGTCTTAGTTTAAATTATTTTAGTAATTCAAAGTCAACACTTTTTTTTAAGTTTTATTTATTTATTTACTTTACAATATTGTATTGGTTTTGCCATACATTGAGATGAATCCACCATGGGTGTACATGTGTTCCCCATCCTGAACCCCTCTCCCACCTCCCTCCCCATCCCATCCCTCTGGGTCATCCCAGTGCACCAGCCCCGAGCACCCTATATCATGCATCGAACCTGGACTGGTGATTCGTTTCATATATGATAATTTACATGTTTCAATGCCATTCTCCCATAACATCCCACCCTCACCTTCTCCCACAAAGTCCAAAAGACTGTTCTATACATGTGTCTCTTTTGCTGTCTCACATATAGGATTATCATTACCATCTTTCTAAATTCCATATATATGCATTAGTATACTGTATTGGTGTTTTTCTTTCTGCCTTACTTCTCTCTGTATAATAGGCTCCAGTTTCATCCACATCATTAAAACTGATTCAAATGTATTCCTTTTTAATGGCTGGGTAATATTCCATGGTGTATATGTACCACAGCTTTCTTATCCATTCGTCTGCTGATGGGCATCTAGGCTGCTCCCATGTCCTGGCTATTATAAACAGTGCTGCGATGAACATTGGGGTGCACGTGTCTCTTTCAGATCTGGTTTCCTCAGTGTGTATGCCCAGAAGTGGGATTGCTGGGTTGTGTGACAGTCAACAAACTCTTATTGGGCACATTCTTTGTACTGAACATTTTGCACTGGGTCCTGAGAAGTCAGAGAGAACTAGGGAACAGTCTCTAATCTTCAGGGGTCTCCTAGTCCATTAAGTGAGGGAAACTTATATATGGTTAACAATGGTATGAAATGCAGAAGGTTTAAAACTGACATAATAGATATGTTATAAAAGCAAAGAGGACTTCTCATTGAATAAATGTCAAGTCATTCAAGGCCTTTTAGAAATCCGGCTTATCCTATCTTCTTGACTTACTCTTTAACAGTTCTTTATTCTACTAAACCCAGGTTACATTGCAACCACATTATTCATATATCCCAGTGGTTCCACACATTTGTGTCTTTCTTAATGTGTTCTCTTTATCTGGAGCGTCCTTATTCCACTTTGTCAGTGGTCAATTTTCATCTCTTCTAGGAAGCTCCCATTAACCCTTGCCATTTCTTGTAAGTAGAATCACAGAATACATGTCCTTTTGGATCTACCTTCTTTCACTCATCATATGATTTAGTTCAGTTCAGTTTAGTCGCTCAGTTGTGTCCGACTCTTTGCAACCCCATGAATCGCAGCACGCCAGGCCTCCCTTTTCCATCACCAACTCCTGGAGTCTACCCAAATCCATGTCCATTGAGTCGGTGATGCCATCCAGCCATCTCATCCTCTGTCATCCCCTTCTCCTCCTGCCCCCAGTCCTTCCCAGCATCAGGGTCTTTTCCATTGAGTCAACTCTTTGTATGAGGTGGCCAAAGTATTGGAGTTTCAGCTTCAGCATCAGTCCTTCCAATGAACATCCAGGACTGATCTCCTTTAGGATGGACTGGTTGGATCTCCTTGCAGTCCAAGGGATTCTTGAGAGTCTTCTCCAACACCACAGTTCAAAAACATCAATTCTTTGGTGCTCAGCTTTCTTCACCTTCCAAATCTCACATCCATACATGGCCACTGGAAAAATCATAGCCTTGACTAGACAGACCTTTGTTGGCAAAGTAATGTCTCTGCTTTTAAATATGCTATCCAGGTTGGTCATAACTTTCCTTCCAAGGAGTAAGCGTCTTTTAATTTCATGGCTGCAGTCACCATCTGCAGTGATTTTGGAGCCCAGAAAAATAAAGTCTGACACTGTTTCCACTGTTTCCCATCTATTTCCCATGAAGTGATGGGACCAGATGCCATGATCTTTGTTTTCTGAATGTTGAGCTTTAAGCCAGCTTTTTCACTCTCCTTCACTTTCATCAAGAGGCTTTTTAGTTCCTCTTCACTTTCTGCCATAAGGGTGGTGTCATCTGCATATCTGAGGTTATTGATATTTCTCTGGGCAATCTTGATTCCAGCTTGTGCTTCTTCCAGTCCAGCATTTCTCATGATGTACTCTGCATATAAGTTAAATAAGCAGGGTGACAATATACAGCCTTGACGTACTCCTTTTCCTTTTTGGAAGCAGTCTGTTTTTTCATGTCCAGATCTGACTGTTGCTTCCTGACCTGCATACAGGTTTCTCAAGGGACAGGTCAGGTGGTCTGGTATTCCCATCTCTTTCAGAATTTTCCACAGTTTATTGTGATCCACACAGTCAAAAGCTTTGGCATAGTCAATAAAGCAGAAATAGATGTTTTTCTGGAACTCTCTTGCTTTTTCGATGATCCAGCGGATCTTGGCAGTTTGATCTCTGGTTCCTCTGCCTTTTCTAAAACCAGCGTGAACATCTGGAAGTTCTCGGTTCATGTATTGCTAAAGCCTGGCTTGGAGAATTTTGAGCGTTACTTTGCTAGCGTGTGAGATGAGTGCAACTCATCTTTGCGCATTCTTTGGCATTGCCTTTCTTTGGGATTGGAATGAAAACTAACCTTTTCCAGTCCTGTGGCCATTGCTGAGTTTCCCAAATTTGCTGGCATATTGAGTGCAGCACTTTCACAGCATCATCTTTCAGGATTTGAAATAGCTCAACTGGAATTCCATCACCTACACTAGCTTTGTTCATAGTGATGCTTCGTAAGGCCCACCTGGCTTCACTTTCCAGGATGTCTGGCTCTAGGTGAGTGATCACACCATCGTGATTATCTGGGTCATGAAGATCTTTTTAGTACAGTTCTTCTGTGTATTCTTGCCACCTCTTCTTAATATCTTCTGCTTCTGTTAGGTCCATACAATTTCTGTCCTTTATTGAGCCCATTTTTGCATGAAATGTTCCCTTGGTATCTCTAATTTTCTTGAAGAGATCTCTAGTCTTTCCCATTCTGTTGTTTTCCTCTATTTCTTTGCATTGATTGCTGAGGAAGGCTTTTTTTTATCTTTCCTTGCTATTCTTTGGAACTCTACATTCAGATGGGAATATCTTTCCTTTTCTCCTTTGCTTTTTGCTTCTGTTCTTTTCACACATAAGAGAAAGCCAAGTAAGACGGTAGGTGTTGTGAGAAGGCATCAGAGGGCAAACACACTGAAACCATAATCACAGAAAACTAGCCAAGCTGATCACACGGAACACAGCCTTGTCTAACTCAGTGAAACTAAATCATGCCATGTGGGGCTACCCAAGACGGACAGGTCATGGTGGAGAGGTCTGACAGAATGTGGTCCACTGGAGAAGGGAATGGCAAACCACTTCAGTATTCTTGCCTTGAGCACCCCATGAACAGTATGAGAAGGCGAAATGATAGTGTACTGAAAGAGGAACTCCCCAGGTCGGTAGGTGCCCAATATGCTACTGGAGATCAGTGGAGAAATAACTCCAGAAAGAATGAAGGGATGGAGCCAAAGCAAAAACAGTACCCAGTTTTGGATGTGACTGGTGATAGAAGCAAGGTCCAATGCTGTAAAGAGCAATATTGCATAGGAACATGGAATGTTAGGTCCATGAATCAAGGCAAATTGGAAATGGTCAAACAGGAGATGGCAAGAGTGAATGTTGACATTCTAGGAATCAGTGAACTAAGATGAACTGGAATGGGTGAATTTACCTCTGATGACTATTATATCTACTACTGTGGGTAGGAATCCCTTAGAAGAAATGGAGTAGCCATCATGGTCAGAAAAAGAGTCCGAAATGCAGTACTTGGATGCAATTTCAAAAATGACAGAATGATCTCTGTTCATTTCCAAGGCAAACCATTCAATATCATGGTAATCCAAGCCTATGCCCCAAGCAGTAACACTGAAGAAGCTGAACTTGAATGGTTCTATGAAGACCTACAAGACCTTTTAGAACTAACACTCAAAAAAGATGTCCTTTTCATTATAGGGGACTGGAATGCAAAAGTAGGAAGTCAAGAAACACCTGGAGTAACAGGCAAATTTGGTCTTGGAGTATAGAATGAAGCAGGGCAAAGGCTAATAGAGTTTTGCCAAGGGAACGCACTGGTCATAGTAAACACCCTCTTCCAACAACACAAGAGAAGATTCTACACATGGACATCACCAGATGGTTGACACCGAAATCAGATTGATTATATTCTTTGTAGCCAAAGATGGAGAAGCTCTATACAGTCAGCAAAAACAAGACTGGGAGCTGACTGTGGCTCAGATCATGAACTCTTTATTGCCAAATTCTGACTTAAATTTAAGAAAGTAGGGAGAATCACTCGACCATTCTGGTATGACCTAAATCAAATCCATTATGATTATACAGTGGAAATGAGAAATAGACTTAAGGGGCTAGATCTGATAGAGTACCTGATGAACTATGGACAGGGTTTGTGACATTGTACAGGAGACAGGTATTAAGACCATCCCCATGGAAAAGAAATGCAAAAAAGTAAAATGGTGTCTGAGGAGGCCTTACAAATAGCTGTGAAAAGAAGAGAAGCGAAAAGCAATGGAGAAAATATGCTTTAGAGGTTCATTCATACGAATGAAATATCAGTATGTCATTCCTTTAATGACTTGAATAATATCCCAATGTATTAATATGTGTATACCACATTTTTAATTCATCAGTTGATGGACATTTGGGTTGCTTTTACTTTGGGGCTATTACAAATAATGCTAGTATGAATATGTGTGTGCAAGTCTTTCTCTGGACGTATTTTCAGTTCTCTTGAGTATATGCCTAGGGATGGAATTTCTGGATCATATGGTAAGTCTGTTTGATTTCTTGAGGAACTTATAAGTTGTTTCTCAAAGTGACTGCTTCATTTTGCATTCCCATCAGCAACGTATGATGTTTCCAGTTTCTTCACATCCTTACCAACACCTGTAATTGTCTTTTTATTGTAATCATTCTGATGGGTGTGAAATGGTCTCTCATTGTGGTTTTGGTTTGTGTTTCCCTAATGACTAATGATGTTGAGCACCTTTTCATGTGTTTGTTAGCCATTTGTATATCTTCTTTGGAGAAATGTCCATTCAAATTCCTTGTCCATTTTTAAAAATTGGGTTATTTGTCATTTGGAAGAATTCTTTATATGCTCTGAATACTAATCTTTATCAGGTATATGATTTTCAAATATTTTCTCATTCTGTAGTTTGTGTTTTCACTTTTTTGATAGTATCATTTGAGGGACCAAAGTTTTTTTGTTTTTATTGTCCAGTTAATCTATTTTTTCTTTTGTTGTTTATGATTTTGATGTCCTGTCCAAGAAACCTTTGCCTAATCCAAAAGCAAAGATTTACATCTTCTAAGAGTTTTATAGTTTTGCTCTTATATTTAGGTATTTCATTCCTTTTCAGTTAATTTTTAGATACGGTGTGAAGCACAGGTCCGGTTTCATTATTTCACATGTGGATATTCGTTTGCCCCACCACCAGTTGTTGAAAAGGTTATTCCTTTCCCATTAAGTTGTCTTTTTGGTTTCTTTGTCAAACATCTAATTCTGATGTTAGAATAACAAAAACAAAGCTAAACATAGTAGCTCTTCTCTCACCACATTTGTTTTCTGAAAACATGAACTTCGCTTTAGTAGAGAAATAAGCGTGGCTTAGATTTATATATCCAAAGATTTTGTCCTATTTCACACAGCAATTAAGAAAGACTGTTACCTCCCACCTCCCCAATCTACCAGTGTATCCACAGCCATACCCTTACACTCTGCCTTCCCTTCTTTCTCAGTGGGTGAACTGAACTTGTACCTCTCTGGGGTCAACCTTTGTGCTGGTACTCTGAACCCCAATCTCTCTCACTCACTCAAGGACTAAGTTAGAATAATCAGTTCCTTTCTCTGTGACATCAATTTCGCCCTTCCAGAGTTTTCCCATCAGCATAGAAGCATTTTATAATAGCTCTCAGTATTTTTTAATCCTCCCTAGGAACAATATCCCTCTTCATTTTTAGAGCTCTGGTAAAGGATTATATGTACTTGCTGTCTCCATAACCTTTCCTCCCATTTCTTTCTTCAACCCACACACCACTGAAATTGTGCTTGTCAAGAACACCAACAATCTCCATCTTGCCAAATCCAAAGGTCAGTCTACTGTTCTCATTTTACTCTTATTTCTTAGCAGGATTTGACTGAACTAATGACTGCTTTGAAGCACTTTCTTCGCTTTGCTTCTGCAATACTACACTGTCCTGATTTTCCTCACACCCTTTAATAGTCCTATTTGCAAAATCTGTCTTTTCCAGACCTCTCAAAGTTGGAACATGGAAAGGCTCAGTCCTATGACCTCTTCTCAAGCTGTGCTCATCGCGTGTACATTCATCCAGGTCCACAGTTTTGAATACCATCTTTAGGCCTATGACCTCCAAAATCATGCTTCCAGTTCCAAACTCTCAATATAATTATATTCCAAATTATTATATCCAGTTGATAGGACAAACTACTTAACCTTGGGGTACCCCCCAATGCAAAGTGAAAATGTGGAACCCTCTGTTAAAAATTGAGGATTTTAAGATGGCAGCAGCAGAGCGTAAAACCAGATATGGGGCTTTGTGTGCATGGTCCATGAGAAACTGCATATTTCATATGCCCATGAGGTCAGCCCTGCCTATTGGCTACCTGGTCAATGTACTTGGATGTTGAATGAACATATCACACTCAATCTATATAAAGCAAAACTCCTCATTTACACTTCTACCTAAAAAAAAGACAATCTCATTTCTGCCCAGGTTTTCCCCCATCTTAATAATTTGTACCATTTACCCAGTTGTGATCGGTCGCTTCAGTCATATCCAACTCTTTGCGATCCCATGAACTATAGCCCACCAGGCTCCTCTGAGCATGGGATTTTCCAAGCAATCATACTAGAGTGGGTTGCAGTTTCTTTTTCCAGGGGATCTTCCCAACCCAGGGATCAAACTTGTGTCTCTTTTGTCTCCTGCATTGGCAGGCAGGCTCTTTACCACTAGCGCCACCTGGGAAGCCCCACTAAATGCGTGGTAGACTTTAAAATTATTGTTTAATCACTAAGTTGTATCCGACTCTTTGTGACCCTCTGGACTATAGCTTGCTGTGTTCCTCTGTCCATGGGATTACCCAGGCAAGAACAGTGAAGTGGGTTGCCATTTATTTCCTTCTCCATTTCACCCAGTTACTGAGACCAAAAATTTGTTATTCCTCTATTTTTCTCAACCAATTCATCAGCAAGTTCTGTTGGCTCTACCTTTGAGGTATATGCTCAAACATCTGGCATCTAAATTTTCAGTCTCAAATCATCATCTCACAGATAATTTTTCATCACAAAGAGAAAACATTCTTTTACAGTGGAAAAATCTAGCAATCACTACTTGAATCATAAGAAGCATAACAATATTTTTGAGGAGTAGAAATGTTATAGAAATATTTTACTGGTTATTGAATGAAATGTAATGTTATAAAACAGTACATACTGCATAATCCTATATCTTTTATTGTAAAATATACATAAAATTTACCATTTCATCCATTTTTACATACATGGTTTGCTGGCATTAAACACTTTGCATTGTCCCATCTTTATGAAATTATATAAATTATATCTAAACAGAGAAAAATGAAAGGACATAGACTCATGTTAAATACTGGTTATGTAAGTAATGGGATTGTGTTTGACTTTTATATTCTTTTTTCTCTATTTTCTAAATCTTCTGTGTGAGTATAGATTATATAATTTGCAACAAGAGATAATGTCTGTTGTATTTTAAATAAAGGATGACAAATGTTTCAAGGGAGATATAGTAATTGTTAGATTTTAGACAAATCATATAGAGCTACAACTGAAGTGACTCTGGACTTAACACTTATTATGGCTTCACTCATTTAAGAGGATAAAATCCCTTGGGTGGTGGAATTGGAAAGAGCAGTGATAAGAAGCCCAAACAGGCTGAGTTTTATTTGGATGAGTGGATATGAGTTCAGAAGGGGGATTCCAGGCTAAGAGAAATGCCTGAACAGGAACAAATGAAGAGCAGAGCATATCTGTGGCCATGTGCAGTTCAGCCAACATGGACCTGCCATTCATGTGAAGGAGAGGGTAATAATAATATATGTGGATATGGAGAAGCAGAAGGGCCCTGTTGTGTGTGTGAATCAGTTCAGTTCAGTTCAGTCACGCAGTTGTGTCCGACTCTTTGCAACTCCACGGACTGCAGCATGCCAGGCTTCCCCGTCCATCACCAACTCCCAGAGCTTGCTCAAACTCATGTCCATCGAGTCAGTGATGCCATCCAACCATCTCATCCTTGTCATACCCTTTTGCTCCTGCCTTCAATCTTTTCAAGCATCGGGGTCTTTTCAAATGAGTCAGTTTGGAAAATCCCATGGTCAGAGGAGCCCGGCGGGCTATAGTTCATGGAATTGCAAAGAATTGGACATGGAAAAGAACAGGTGATGGTAGTGAACTCACCAAAAATGAGAGAGGCAATATTATCTCATTTAAGCTTCTCTTTGTAACAGAATATCCATTCAGTTATCATTTGGTTTGGCCAAACTCTACCATTTATCTGTTTCATATAGAGTGATTTGAAGTCTAGGCTAATATTTCTGAAGGTACTCATATTTGTCCAAGCATATTTTACTAGGTTGTTTCCAGACTTTTCAGATTGGATTATTTTGCAATTTAGAGTTCTCTTCCTCAAGCAACATTTTGGAAACTTATTATGGAATTAGAACTCACTTTTCAATTAATTTTTTTTTTAAATAATGAATTAACTGCATTGCCTATTTGGAGGAGACCATTGCTTTTATTAACTTTATGTATTTATTTATAGCTAATTTATTTGAAATATCTTTGTCCGACTCTATGTCTCCTTACTAAAATTCAATGAGGAAAAAGTTTTTGGATTTATTTATGAATTCTAATAATGCTCTACAGATGAATAGCACTAGAAAAAGAAGATATATGTGCAGTTATTTAATGCAGTGAGTCAGTTCTCTGAAGTTTTAAATTTAAAATAATTTTTTTTAATCAGATCCTTTAAAATGCTCTAGGGATGTTGACACTTTAGGGCACCACTACTGTGATTTTTTTTTAAATTTTTTTTTTATTGAGGTATGGTTGATTTACAGTGTTATACAGTTCAAGTGTACAATATAGCAATTCACATCTTTGTAGATTATTCTCCATTTAAAGTTGTTGTAAAATAGTGGCTATATTCCCTGTGCTGTATAATATTTCATTATAACTTATTTTATATATAACAGTTTGTACCTCTTAATCCCCTACTCCTATTTTGCCCTTCCCCCCTTTCCTCTCCCCGCAGGAAACCACTAATTTGTTCTCTGTATCTGTGAGTCTGTTTCTCTTTTGTTATATTAATTTGCTTTATTTGTGTGATTTTTTTTTAATGTAACCTATTATTGGTAGTACAAATGATCATTATTTCCTCTTATTTTCTTTCTTAATATTTCATTTATTCATTCATTAATTGCTTGAATGCAAAGCATCCTACTTTATGATAAAATAAATTAATTTTACCATCTAGTGTATTGCCATTGAGAGATTTTGCGCTCATGCTCAGTATTTTATGTCTCAGAAAGATGAAGAGTTTATGTCTGAGGGATACAGAATCCGCAGTGATTACCAATCAGTTACCGTATCACAGTAAATAATTTTGGCATTTCTCAAAGGGAGCCCCGCTGAAGT